>NC_080087.1:72189833-72366743 GCF_950005125.1 Chionomys nivalis
CTGCTGCTCCACCAGAAAAAGCATGTGAAAAAGAAACCTGCCGACAATGTATAAAAGACTTTCTTTAGCCAGAACTCACATCTTTGGGTCTTTGGAACTAAGTCGAAATGAGAGAAACTATATAAGTGACCAGTTTCTTCATTTCTTAGTAGCTGTTTACTTTTAAGCTAGTAGTTGTCCACAGAAGACTGGTTTCAACCCTTCCCCTACTCGGAGCATTTGTGCAATATAAAGAGACATTTTTTTTGTTATTATTATTCCAGCATTAGGTGCCACTATCAACTGGCATCTATGGATATAGGCAAAGGGTGATATCAAATATTCTACAATGTAACAAACAGACTCCCTTGCCTTCCAATAACTAAGAATGATTTTCCTCTCTCAAGCAAAAGCCATATGGGCATTTGGAATTGAGAAGGAGTTCAGGTAGAGTTTTCTCTGTCAGCCACTACAGTAACCACTAACTAGGCATGGCTGTTTAAATGCTAAGGAACCAACATGAACTAAACATTTAAAGGCAATCTCTTGGCTGCATCATCAACATTTCAAGGCCTCAGTGGGCAATTAGTTTCTCTGGTCACTGATATTACAGACAACTAACATTTTCAACACCATGGGAGACTCTGTTCAGAGCTCATTTATGTCTTAGTGATCAATAATTATCTCGTGGGATGTCCCTGAGAAACTAGGACACAACTTTGTGATGTTGACTTTGTGCTTTTGATAGCAGAATGTAACATTTTCTAAGTGTCGTGAATGTGTCGGAGTCTGCGATGTTTGGAGCACTTTCAGATCTCCGATTGGCCAGTGCCCCATCCACAGGACTCCTACCTCTGTGTGTGCAGTGGGTTACTAATAGCGTCACTGATATCTGTGAGCATTTCCTGGTCACTATCTACCTATCAAGTGTGGTGCTGAACTCCATGTGAATTAGCAGATCTAATTCTCATTAGAATCCTATGAGAGAAGAACTCCTAGGTACCTAGTTTCCTGTTGAGAAAACCAAGACTATTCCTTAAGAGTATCCTTCTTCTTCTCCTCCCTCCTCCTCTCAGAGGACTCCTACCTCCATTGTGCCTCAGGCAGAATGTCAGTAGGTTACTAACAGTATTACTGATACAGTAATGTTTATTGATGTCCTTCTACCTATCAAATATTGTGCTGAGATATTTACGTGAACTATATCAATTAATCAACCCTACCAATCATATGAAAGAAGAAGCATTATGTACCTTATTTTATTTTTTATTCCCTTGTGTTTTTTGAGGCAGAGTCTCACTGTGTAGCCTAGACTAGCCTCAAACTTGTGACAGTCGTCCTGCCTCGGTCTTCCCAGGGCTGGGACGACAGGTGTGAGCTGCCACACCCTGCTGAGCTGCTTGGTAAGGATGTGTTATTTCCAATTTTGCACTTGTAGCAAGACTGCATTGCTAATTTTATATTGCACTCTTTCAAATAGATAAGATATATTATATATTTGCATAAATGTGTCTTTAAAGCTTGTGTGTGTGCGTGTGATGTGTGTGTGTGTGTGTGTGCTTACGTTTCTGTGTTAACAGCTCCTGATAGCAGAAAGCAGGAGCTGGGACAGAGGTCAGTAAATCCTGGAGTGTACAGATGTAGGTGGATCTAGCCACAACTACTTGGAAGGTTTTGGTACATGCCACACAGACTCATTTATGAATTTTCTGTCCAATGGCTATTTGGAGGCACACAAGATGATGTCATGTTAGAGAACAGAGACCCCATATCTCATTGGCTGCGGATATTTTCTCTGTGACCTTTGATGGAAAGCATTGACTGGCCACCTCTTGATGATGGATGAGCTGGAATGGATGGAGATTCCTACCTCCAGTGTGCCTAGGGCAGAATGCCTAATAACATCACTGATAACTGTGAGCCTCTATTGCTCACACTCTACTTACCAAGTGTGGTGCTGAACTCTGTGTGGGGGTTAGCAGACCTAATCCTCAACAGAGTCCTATGAGATAAGAACTGTTACGTACCTAGTTTTCTGTTGAGAAAACCAAGACTTTTCCTTAAGAGTGTCTATCTCTCCTCTCTTCTCCTTTCCTTCTTTTTTTAGTTACAGGACTCCTACCTCCATTGTGCCTCAGGCAGAATGATCAGTAGGTTACTAACAGTATTACTGATACAGTTGAGTGTTTATTGATGTCCTTCTACCTATCAAGTATGGTGCTGAGATATTTACGTGAACTATATCAATTAATCAACCCTACCAGTCATATGAAATAAGAAGCATTATGTACCTTATTTTGTTTTTTTATTCCCTTGTGTTTTTTGAGGCAGAGTCTCACTGTGTAGCCTAGACTAGCCTCAAACTTGTGACAGTCGTCCTGCCTCGGTCTTCCCAGGGCTGGGACGACAGGTGTGAGCTGCCACACCCTGCTGAGCTGCTTGGTAAGGATGTGTTATTTCCAATTTTGCACTTGTAGCAAGACTGCATTGCTAATTTTATATTGCACTATTTCAAATAGATAAGATTTATTACATGTTTGCATAAAATGTGTGTTAAAATTTTGTATATTATATGTGTGTGTGCGCGTGCATGTGTGTGCATGCACACATGTGAGCACACACTGCATTTCTGTGTAGATAGCTCCTGAGGGCAGAAAGCAGGAGCTGAGACAGAGGTCAGTACATCACGGAGTGTACAGATCTAGGTGGATCCAGTCACAGCCTGCTGGAAGAGGAGTTTTAGTACATACCACATAGACTTGTTTATGAATTGTCTATCGATCCAATGGCTGCTTTGCGGCTTACAAAGACAGCATCAAGTTATTAGAATAGAGACTCAGCATCTCAGTGAAGCTGAAAAGACTCTATAGCCAATGGAGAGTTGGCTAGCCACCTCTGAATGGCTGACGAACTGGTGAGAATTAGGGAGAAAGTGATTCGGACAAAGAGAAGGCCAACTCTGTGGCAGCCCCGCTGGAAGTCTTCTGCCACATCTCTCAGTGTTGAAGATCTGCGGCATTGCAATCCGGTACAGATTACCTGTGTGTGTTTGTGTGCACGTGGCCACATGTCTCTGCATATTAGAAGACAAATTTTGGAGCTGTGGAGATTGTTCAGTGGTTAAAAGCCCTTGCCACAAAAATGTGAAGAACCAAGTTCAAGTCCCCAGAATCCATGTAAATGCCAGGTGGGGGTGGCAGCCCTCCTGTATTTCCGGGCTCAGATGGTAGAGATGGACTCTCCAGAGCAAGCTACCTAGAGAGACTAGCCACATTGGAGAGCTCTGGGTTTGATTGTGAGAATCTGTTTCAATGAACACGGTGGACGAGTGATGGAGGTCAATTGCTGACATCAACTTTGGACCTCCATTTGCATCCTCCCACACATATGTGTACATAACACATGTGCATGAACATGGAAAAGCAAAAATGAACCAAAAAGACAAGTTCCACGACTTACCAGCTTGAAATGTAGGTCCTAACGGCTCTTACTCTGAAGTGCCAGAGACAACACTCTCAGCTGATTTTGTTCAGATTGAAGAACCTCGTCACCCACAGTTTGCAAAGTTCTGGCGGGTAACAGGGCAGCAAGTGATGTGACCAGAATCTTCTACTGCCTCCCTTACCAGACCCTGAGCAATGCTTGAATGACTTTTCCAAAGACATATGGTGGTTCACCCCATGATACCAACCAAACTTGTGACCTTCCATGTGCTTCAGATGCCACCAATGGAGCTGGGAGCAAGGGTTTAGTAATGAACCCAGGCTCAGTGGATTGTCTTCATATTTCATTCGGAACAGTTTATTTCCACGCTTTGCTCTAAGAGGGCAGGAGGGGGCACATATCTCTTACAGTAAGAGTAAAAAAGCCGCAGATAAAGAAATCCCAGGACACTGGTTGGAGCTCTTTGGTGATGTGGCTGTCTGACTCTTGGGAGGATGACAGGAGTGGGGCTAAGACGTGTTTTGTGTAGAGTGACTACATGCAGTCAGTTATTTTTACACAGATTGTTTTAGTACTGAAATATTTACATTTGTATGGACTTGGCTATGTAAGAGAAAAAGGAAACTTTATATTTTCTGTGATTCTTTTGGTTTACGAACAAGAAGCCAGCTCACACTAGCTGAGATGAAGACCGAAGTAACCAAAAGAAATTGGACATGCGTACTTGGGAGGGCTCCTTGCATGAAGGGTTCATGATGGCTGGGAACCTTGATTGGAATCAGGAACTTGATCCAGGCAAGACATCTCTTGTCTCTGGAGCTCTGGGTATTTCCTCACATAGTTCTTCTTTCAATAGACCCAAACATTCTCTATGTTAGGAAGATTTGGCTTCCAGCTATGCAGATGTTTTTCAAACTTAGAGGAAAGAGAGTTCCTCTCACCCAGAAGAAGATCCCAGCAAGGCTGTTGCAATTGGGAAGCAGTCTGAGGACTGGTTGGTCCCTCCTCATCCTTGAGCAAATGCAATAATAACATAGCACTTTTGTTAATTTTTTTGAAGACGGTCTCTATAGGGGGATGCCGGAGAGACAGGGCCCATCTCTCTGCAGTAGAGTGGACAGTGATAGCGCAGCTGGAGAAGAACTGATTGAAGCGTTGCCGGCAGTAACAACCGAAACACGCTCGAGCTCAAAGCAGGTTGGGTTTTTGTTGTTCTGTTTTTCATAATAAAATTACTATATTCATAGACTGGCAAGATGACTAAGCCAGTAAAGGTGCTTATTACTAAACCTGACGACGTGAGTTCAATCCCAGGGCCCCACATGATGGGAGGAGAGAACAAACTCCAGCAAGCTGTTCTCCAACCTCCACATGGGTACCCTGGCTGGAACACAAGCACATGCATATACACACAATAAATAAATGTAACAAACATGTATTCTTTGATTTGTAATGCATCTATGGATAGTATTCAAAGTTTAGTCAGAAGGTATATATGAAGGTTTGTTTTGACATAGCAATAAAAATGTATACATAGCAAATATTCATCAATGAAACATGTTATACAGTTTCCTCCCTCCCTTCCTCTCTCCTTCCTTCCTTCCTTCCTTCCTTCCTTCCTTCCTTCCTTCCTTCCTTCCTTCCTTCCGTCTTTCTTTCTTTCTTTCTTTCTTTCTTTCTTTCTTTCTTTCTTTCTTTCTTTCTTTCTTTCTTTCAGACAGGGTGTCTCTATGTAGTCCCGGCTACCCTGGAATGTAGATCAGGCTGGCCTTGGACTCACAGAGATCCTCCTGTCTCTGCCTCCTAAGTGCTGGGACAGTGCATGTACCTCCACTCGCATCTATATATGTATTTTAATACCTGTACAAGCAAAATAAAACTAGACTTTTGTCTTATTTTTGTGTTTGTTTTCTCTGACTATAGACAGTCTTTTAAATAACAGTTTGAAAATTTCATATATGTTTACAATATATTTTAATCATGTCTACCTTATCCTCCATTTCCCCCTGGACCTCCCCGGTCCCCATGCACACACAACACATCTCTCTCCCAACTAAATATTCCCTTTTTCTCATGCCAATGAGTCCAGCTAGTGTTGCCCATACGCTCCTGGGTGTAGGACCATCCACTGGGGGCACAGACAGGCTTCCAGCGGTTACACTCCTAAAGGAAAGTGACTCGACCTCCTCCAGCAGCCATCAACCACCGATAGCTCCCTCGCTCGATCATGTACCTGTTTTCCCCTGTGTGGGTCTTGTATAGACCACAGCTGCTGTGAGCTTTAGCAACCATGTCATGTCCACAAGACAGCATCCACAGCACCCTTCATGCTCTGAGGCCTGCACTCTTTCCACCTCTCCCTTCTACAATCTTCCCTTAGCCTGCAGGGGTCAGATGAACACAGAGGACCCATCTATAGCTGAGCACCCGTCCATGGTGGCTTACACTCAGCACTTTGGACAGTTATGAATCTCTGCATCAGCCACCACCCACAACACAAAGGAGCCCTCTCTGACCATGTGGAAAGCTGTACAGATCTTAAGCAGGAGGCCACAGGAGCCTGGAGCGAGCTTTCTAGGCTTGAGCATGTTCTAACCCAGTGAACTTTGGGAAAAGGGTGGGAGGTGCTATTCCTTGAGCTTCTCTTAGGTCATTTCATTTACTTACCCTTCTCCATCATGGTGTCGGGTGTTTACTGAGTCTGCCCAGTTACCAGTAGCACAGAGTTTCACAGAGCAAGTCACTTGCCTAGCCAAGGGTCTGGTTGGGGGACAGTCCAAATCTTTGGCCTGTGTTCAGCGATGGGGCAGTAATGGAGGCATGTAATAGGAGTTGTCCTGTGGAGCCCTCGGGACTGGTTGAAACCAGCAAGGTCTGGTAGGCGTCAGTAAAGCTGAACTGATGCCCAGAAAGACCAACTCAGACAACTGTATCCACAGGCCTCAGTGAAGCCAAATCAGTTCTAGGGGTGTCTCTGGGTTATGAGCGGGGATTGGGGGGATGAGTTTGGGTCATGTGGACCTTCTACAGATTAGAAGGAACTCAAGAAGCTGAGACTTACACTGAGGGAGTGAGGGAGGCTTTCCCCCATGAGGGCCAGTGCCTTTTCCTTGTTACTGTGCTACAATACGTCTGGCTAATGCATCTTTTGGGAGAGAAAGTTTATTTGGCTCAAAATTGCAGGAGGTCAATTGTGGCAGGAGCCTGAAGCAGCCACTCACATCCATCCACAGTCAAGAGTAGGGAGAAATGCATTAATGCATCAATGCATGTGAGTGCTCAGTTCACTTTCTCTTTGTCATCCATTCAAGAAGCCAACTTAAAAATCATGCCACCCATGTCTTCCCACCTCATTTAAACCAGCTCAAAATCCTCTGGGGTTGGAAAACTGGCTTGGCAATGAAGAGTGCTTGTTTCTCTTGTGGAAGATCAAAATTAGGTCCCCTATAAAAGGCTTCTCCACCAACACAGTAAGTCAGATCAAGCCAAATTAAAAAGTAAAAGACCAGGTATATTTGAGCAAAGCACTTCTGGGTGAATACTCTAGGCCCCAGAGAGCAAAGTGGGGGAGGAGGGCAGGAGAAAAATCACATGGCTGCTCTGAAGGAGGGGCTTAAGTACCCTGCAGTCTCGGGGCAGGGCAATGAAGCATTCTTCATGAGCTGGGTTTATGCCCCCTCCATCATGGTACACACGGTCTTGAGCGGCTAGCAGCCTCAGGGGAGAAGCTGCTGCTATCATGGAGAATGGGAAACTGATTATTTTATTTATTTGTCTGTTTGTTTTATTGTTTTGGTTTTGGCAGCTATCAGAGGGCGGGGTTTGGGGGAGAAAGAACTGGAATTGAGCTGGAGATTCCAGCTGAACACCCAACAACACATCAGGCAATTCACAATGTCCTGCAACTCTAGCTCTAGAAAATCCAATGCTGGTCCTCTTCTGGGCTCTACGGGCATAAAAATATGGCGGCATACAATCATGCACAAGCACACACATGTGCACACACACACACACACACACACACTTCTTGACCACAGGCTGACCTGGTCTAGAGATTTCCTCATTAAGACTCCCTTTAGGTGAAGTTTGTGGAATCCTGCACAAGAGGAGGAGAAAGGATTGTAAGAGCCATGGGGGTTAAGGACACCACAAGAGAACTCACAGAATCAACTAACCTGGGCTTGTAGGAGCTCACAGAGACTAAACAGAAAATGAGAGAGCCTGCATGGGACTGACCTGGGCCCTCTGCATATATGTTACTGTGGTGTAGTTTGACCCTCTTGTGGGACTCCCAACAGTGAGAGCAGGGGATGTCTTTTAAGGACTTTTGGGATCCCACTTCTCATAGTAGGTCACCTTGCCCAGCTGTAATTAATGGGAAGGTTCTTAGTTTTACTGCAACTTGATATGCCATGTTTTGCTGATACCATGGAAAACCTGTCCTTTCCTGTAGGAGGAGAGAGGCCGCTTGATCGTTCCTGGCTGCTCAGCCCCAAAATAATCACACAGAAACTGCATTAAATCACTGCTTGGCCCATTAGCTCCGGCTTCTTATTGGCTAACTCTTACATCTTAATTTAACTCATTTCTATTAATCTGTGTATCGCCACGTGGCTGTGGCTTACCAGCTAAAGTTCTGGCCAGCATCTGTCTTTGGCGGCTCCATGGCATCTCTCCCACTCTGCCTTCTTCCTCCCAGTGTTCCATTTAGTTTTTCCTGCCTACCTAAGTTCTGCCCTATCAACAGGCCCAAAGCAGTTTCTTTATTCAGTAATGGTAACCACAGCACACAGAGGGAAATCCCACATCACTTTCCTAAAGAGAAACAGGGGAAGAGTGGACTGACAAGAGGCACAGGAGGGTAGAGAAGGGGGTGAGATTGGGAGAAGAGGAGGGAGGGAAAACTGCTGATGGGATATAAAACAAACAAACAAAAAAACCAAATTTATTTATTTATTTATTTATTTTTAAAAAAGAGGCTCCCATTCAGGGGAAAATTTTTCAGAGTTCTACCTCCTAGACAAAGAACTACAGGCAAAGGCTAGAGAGATGGCTCAGCATTTTAGACCATGCATTACTCTTCCACAGGGCCTAAGCTCAATTCCCAGCACTCACCTCAGACACTACCACCTGTAACTCCAATTTCAGAGGCTCTAATGTGCTCCCTTACCATCATCCCTGAAGGAACATACATAAACCCACACACAGACACATACACATACATAATGTACAATTAAAACAACAACAATCAAAAAAAAAAAAAAACCAAACAACTAACAACTGCTGGGAAAGAGATAATTGCCTTCTCCCAGGCATAAAGCCCTGATTGGCTATCCAATACAAAACGATCATCCTTGAAACCATGCATATACATGCATGAATGCATGTACACACACACACAAACTCAGCAGGTTGTAGATAAATTGTGCATACTTATACACTTTCACACATACACACATATATGTATGTATGGAAACAATAATAATTGATAGTCTCTTATCAATTTGAGAAGGAGCCAAGAAATGGGAGGGGCTGGAGGCAGGAAGTAATTCTATTTTAAATAAAAAATGTAAAAAAATATTTTTAATCTCTCACCAGTGTGGCAGAAATATTTTATCTGTGTCTTACCCTCAAGGAAATCAACTTTATGGTTGACAAATTAAAAAAAATAGATTCTAGAATATGTCAACAATCAAAACTCACCATCACATCCAGAAACAAGTCCCAGGAAATGTAAGAGTTCCCAGGCACCATAATGGGAAATGTGACATGAAGCCTAGTGTAAGACTCCGAAGCCCAGAAGGCATACTGATAGGTCTAAATGCTGTGCCAGGGACACTGGGGTGGTTTGAAAGAACAGCCTCCAGAGGCTCATCTATTTGAAAGCTTGGTCATGAGAGAGTGGTACTACTAGACAGGGATTAGGAGGTGTGGCCTTGTGGGAACAGGTGTGGCCTTATTGGAGTAAGTGTGTCACTGGAGGCAGACTTTGGGGTTTCAAATGCTCACGCCAGTCTCAGTATCTCTCTGTTCCTGCTGCCTTCAGGTCCAGATGTAGAACTCTCCAATAAAGAAGTTGAGCCTTTTCTCTATCACTGTATCTGCCTGCAAGCTGCTATGCTTTCCACCACGATGACAATGTACTAAACCTCTGAACTGAAAGCCACCCCAATCAAACGTCTTCCTTTATAAGAGTTGCCATGGTCACCTTGTCTCTTCACATTGACTAAGACACCATGTGACCCCATTTGTGAGTGTCTCCCAACCTTTGAGGAACAAGAACTACAAACAGAGAATGTGACTATCATTCAATGCGATGGTGTTTGCCTGGCAACCACAAAGCTCTAAATTAGCTGGACATGGAGGTGCACACCTTTAATCCCAGAATTCAGGAGGCAGAGGCAGGTTAGTTTGTGAGTTTGAGGTCTGCATGGTCTACACAGTGAGTTCCAGGATATCCAAGAATACACAGAGAAACCCTGTCTCAACAAACAAACAAGGCCCTAAGTTCATCCCCTAAACCACAAAAATTAAATTGAAAAAAAAAAGATATGCAAAATCTTGACTTGTATCTACTTGCATTGGAATTATATGTTAAATAAAGATTTCCTTCATTTTGATAAAACCCTAGAGAACTTAAATAACATAATTGTTGTCTGCTAAACTAAATATTCTGGGTAAGGCTTTGTGGGGTCACACACCAGATTTGATTCTTCAAGCATGTGTCTATGTCTCTCTGTGAATGTACATCTCTCTATATGTTTATATATTTTTGTGTCTCTTGAATCTCTCTCTCTCTGTCTCTCTCTCCCTGTGGCGGTTTGAAAGAAAATGGCTTCCATAAGCCCATAGAGAGTGGTACTGTTAGGAGGTGTGGCTTTGTTAGAAGAAGTGTGTCACTAGTAGGGTAGGCTTTGAGATCTCAAAAACTCAAGCCAGTTTTCTTCCTGTTACCTGTTGTCTGAGTTAAGGTTTATATTGCAGTGAAGAGGCACCACGACCATGACAAATCTTATAAGGACAACATTTAACTGGGTGTCTCACTTAGAGTTTCAGAGACTCAGTCTGTTATCATCATGGTGGGGAGCATGGCATTACGCAGGCAGACATGGTGCTGGAGCTGAGAGTGCTACATCTTGTAGGCAACAGGAAGTCCTGAGACACTTGGTGGTATCTGAGCACAAAAAACCCTGACAGTGACACAATTCCCCTAACAAGGTCACACCCACTCCAACGAAGCCACACCTCCTAAGAGTGTCACTCCCTATTAGATTATGGGGGCCAATTATATTCAAACTATCACATCTGCTGATCCAGATGAAGAACTCTCAGCTCCTTCTCCACCACCACATCTGCCTGTGTGCTGCCATGCTTCCTGTCATGACAATAACGCCTGACCCTTTGAAACTAAGTCAGTTAAATATTTCTCCTTTAAAAGAGTTGCTGTGGTCTCGGTGTCTCTTCACAGCAATGGAAATCCTAAGAGAGTATGTATATTTTAAAAGTTGCTGCCTAACTCTAGGCCATCCAGAATTTGATTTGTTTTTCCGTGCTAACTTTGCTTTTCATAGTTTTGCATTTTATGTACGTCTGTGACTTGTTCAGCATATTTTGCAGAAATTGCAGCATTCGCAGATGGATTTGTTTTGTTGTTGTCCTGTCCCTGTCCAGTTATCTCTGTCTCGCTTTTCGGATGTTCTCCTAATGTGCTCTGTTCTTGCCTTTGTCCGAGCTCTGCTGACTGTTGGTGTGGGTCCACTTCTGGGTTCTCTGTCTTGTTCCTTTGACCTACTTATCTGTTCTGCCAGCAGCACAGTGCTGTGACAACTGTATCACAACCCTCCAGACTTTGAGTTTTGGCTCCTGTGGGTCTTTGGTCTCTCCATATAAGCCTTAGAAGCTGTTTTCTGGTAGCCACAAAGTCACTGAGGTATTACATTTCATTAATATAAAATAATCTCGGATGTCAGAGCAGGGCCTTGGCTCTATGTTTAATGCAGTGTGGGAAGATACATCTTCCTCTGTTCTCTCAGCCCAGATTTCCATCCTCTGGTTTGATTTGGTATATAGGCAGACAGAGTCAAACCAGGAACAGACACTTGTTGGAGTCTTTTCCAAGACTTATCGATCTATGGTTTTAAGACACTTCTCTTAGTCTGAGTTTCATTATCCAAAAAAAGGGCTTCTTCTGAACAAATAATTTGCTGTACTAATTAGCACAGCAACTGAACAGCAGCAAGCGACACATGGCAAGCCATCCTAACCATGATGCCTTCGCTGCCATCATCAGAATTGTACATAATTACTGTAGGAGTTTCTGTATCCTCTGCACAGATCTTGATGCCCTGGAAAATTGCTTTAGTTAAAAACAACTGAGGAGCGGGAGCGATGGCCCAGTGTCTGAGAGTGCTAATGCTCTTGCAGAGGACCCAGCGTGATTCCCAGTACCTACACGGCGGCCCTCAGTGACCTGCAACTCCAGTTCTGGAGGATCCACTACCCTCTTTTCACCTCCTTAGACACTATCTGCCTGTGGTGCACAGACATACATGCAGACAAAATACCCATACACAAAAAATAAAAATAAATAACTCTAAAAGGGGTGGGGGAAGAAAAGCTGAGCATTGTGACACACATTTTAAATTCCAGCACTCAGGAGGCAGAGGCAGGTGGATCACTGTGTGTCTGGGGACAGTTGGTCTATATAGCAAGTTCCAGGACAGCCAAAGCTACATAGTGAGACCCTATCTCAAAATTTAAAAATATACATAGAACAATAAAAAGCAAACAAATGAGGCTGGGAAGATGATAAAAGGACTGGAATTCCGCCTGATCCTTTATAAAATCCTAGCCACGGTGGCTTGTGAATGTATCTCTAATCTCAAAACTGAGAGGCAGACACAGGAGGATTCTGGGGGCTCACTTGGTAGCCAGTGTAATGAAAACAGTGAGCTTCAGATTCAGTGAGAGACACTGTCTTGATGTGGGAGTCCACTCTGTGTGCTGTGATTACCATTAATGAATAAAGAAACTACCTTGGCCTATTGATAGGGCAGAACTTAGGTAGATGGGGAGGACTGAACTGAATGTTGGGAGAAAGAAGGGCAGAGTCAAGGGATGCCATGGAGCCACCACCACCAGAGATAGATGTGCTTAAACTTTGCTGGTAGGCCACGACCTCGTGGTGATGTACTGATGAATAGAAATGGGTTAAATTAAGATGTAAGAGTTAGCTAATAAGAAGCTAGAGCTAATGGGCCAAGCAGTGATTTAATTAATACAGTTTCTGTGTGATTATTTTGGTTCTGCGTGGCCAGGATGAATAAGCAGCTCCTTGCAACACTCTCAAAAAGTAAGTCAGAGAAGCTATTGAGGGAGATACCCAATGTGTAATTCTGGCCTCCATATACACCCAAACCGACAAGCACCCACACAGAGACACAGACACATAGACACAGATACAGACAGACAGACACACACACGCACATACTCACACAGAGACATTGCACATACACAGATATACACACAGAGACAGATATACACACATACACATCCAATTGTAGCTTTAATTCTAATTGGTCTTAAAAAAAACCCAGAGTTAGATATTAGGGAGTGAAAGCTGAAAGACCAGAGAAGCAGAGCAGCCAGTTCTTTCCTCTATGAAATTCTCATACTGAATGCGATGTCCTGTCTCTACAAGTGCTCAGATTGCATGCCTTGAGCTTCCGTCTCCACCTGCCTGCCTTATATCCCTCTCTCTGCCCAACCATATCATTTCCCTTCTCCACCTCCCTAGTGCTGGGATTAAAGGTGTGAGCCACTACTGCTTGGCTCTGTTTATCTTTTAGACTGATTCAATCTTGTGTAGCCCAGGGTGGCCTTGAACTCACAAAGATCCATCTGCCTCTGTCTCCCAAATGCTGGAATTAAAGGTGTGTGCTACCACTGCCTGGCATCTATGACTATCTAGTGTGGATAACTCTGTACTCTGATCTTCAGGCAAGCTTTACCTGTTGAAACACAAACAAAGTATCACTGCACCCAATAAACACACAGACATATACACACATGCATTCACACACATACACATAAACATACACACGTACACACAGAGACACATGTGTATACATACATATGCATATGCAAATATACTACACACAATAAATTAAAAATAATAAACAGTAATTATAAGATGCCCCCTAAAAAGATGTTCATAAAAAGAAAAATGTGTAAGCTAAACTGATCCTAGGTATTATTTTCCAAAGTCAATGTTTAGAAAATACCAAGCAGCTGAGCAGAACAGTGTGGATGAAGGCTCTCTCTCCTAAGCTAGTGGCTCTGTAGTTTGCTGCAGGAGGGAAGTTCTGAAACCTTGCTCAAGGAGTCACACACATGATTCCCACCCGAGATCCCAGTCCTGAGAGGTTGCAGCAGAAAAATTATTTTAAATTCCAAGTTAGCATGGGCTACACTGTGAGCTTTAAGTCAGCCTGAGCTATTAGCTGAGATTCTGTTGAGAAACTTTTTTTTTAAAGGGGGTAATAAAGGTAATAAATAAAAGAGAAGAAATCTTTGCTAGGAAGCCGAGCCTTTCTCGGCAATTCTACTCCAAGGGATTAACATTCAGTAACTTTTCCTTTTCCTCAAGTTGGGTTTCTGAAGGCCAAGCCTGTGCATTCAACGTTGGCTGAAGCGAAGCAGCTCAGCTGAACTGCAATCAAAACCCAAGTAAATGAGGTAAGTCATAATCATATCACCAAATCCAGCTAGAATTACAGACAGGAAGCAAATGACCTGTACAAATGTGGCACACAGACATAAGTGCAGGCAAAACACCCATACACATAAAGTAATAGTATAAAATCAAATGAGGAGTTGGGGACAGTGGTGTAAGATATTAAAATCCGAGATAATGAGAACAAATGTATTTATTTATTACAAAGTGTATCAAAATACATAAATAAATGCGAAGATAAATGAATAATTTTTTAAAAGGAGGGAAGGAAGGAACAGAAAAGAAAAAGGAATTGAGTCAACAAGATGGCTCAGCTGGTAAAAACACTGCAGGTAAGCCTGATGATATGTGCTTGATTCCTGGAACCCACATGGTGGAAGGAGAGAACTGACACTCACGACTTGTCCTTAGGTCGCCACGAGCATGGCACCCCACCCCCACTCATGCGCACGCATGCATGTGCGCATGCACAGACACACACAATATCAACTAGAATAGAACAAAGAAATGCTAAAAAAAAGTAGTGAAGAGAAGGAAGCAAAGACAATGATGCAAACATAGAAGTCTATGTCGTATATTTCTATAATTACTCAGTTATTGATAGCAATAAATTTATTTCACTCTAAATATGAAACATATCACAAAAATGGGTATAGTTTGAACTTTCCCCCAGGCCCACATGTGTGGTTGTAAGCTGTGGCACTCATGGGAGGTAAGGGTGTGTTTAGAATTCAACTTCTAAAGGAAGGAAGTTAGAGCATTAGAGGTCTGCCCTTGAAGGAGACAGTGAGACCTCAGCCTCCTCCTCTTTATCCTTCAGTTTCCCGCCTGGCATAAAGCAAGAAGATTTGTTCCACCACATTTTCCCTGTCATTACATTCTGCTTTGCCATTGGCCCAGGAACAAAAACTGGAACCTTGAGACTGTGAACCAGAATAAACTCTTCCTACTTGTTAGCGTTCCCAGGCATTTTGTCACAGCAATTGAAACTAAACACAAGGGTCTAGAGAGATGGCTTATCAGTTAAGCACACTGGATAATCTTTCAGAGGACCTGGGTTCAGTTCCCAGCACCCACTTTGTGGCTCACAACCATCAACAACTCCAGTTCCAGAGGATTTGGTGCCCTCTTCTGGCCATCTCTCAACTTCCTTAGTGATCAGGAAAATGCAAATCAAGAGAACTTTAAGATACCATCTTACACCTGTCAGAATGGCTAAAATCAAAACACCAATGATAGCCTTTACTGGAGAGGTTGTGGAGTAAGGAGTACACTCATCCGTTGCTAGTGGGAATGCAAACTTGTGCAACCACTTTGGAAAGCAGTGTGGTGGTTTCTCAGGAATTTCGGGATCAACCTACCCCTGGACCCAGCAATACCACTCTTGGGAATATACCCAAGAGATGCCCTATCATACAACAAAAGTATATGCTCAACTATGTTCATAGCAGCATAGATGCCCTTCAATGGAAGAATGGATGAAGAAAGTATGGAATATATACATATTAGAGTACTACTCAGCAGTAAAAAAAAATGACTTCTTGAATTTTGCATGCAAATGGACGGAAATAGAAAACACTATCCTGAGTGAGGTAAGCCAGACCCGAAAAGAGGAATATGGGATGTACTCACTCATAATGGGTTTCTAGCCATAAATAAAGGACATTGAGCCTATAATTCATGATCCTAGAGAAGCTAAATAAGAAAGTGAACCCAAAGAAAAACATAGTCATCCTCCTGGATATTAACCTTCATCAGGCAATGAAAGGAGAGAGAGACAGTGACCCATATTGGAGCAACGGACTGAAATCCCTAGGTCCAAATGAGGAGCAGAAGGAGAGAGAGCACGAGCAAGGAACTCAGGACCGCGAGGGGTGCACCCACATACTGAGACAATGGGGATGATCTATCGGAACTCACCAAGGCCAGCTGGACTGGGTCTGAAAAAGCATGGGATAAAACCGGACTCGTTGAACATAGCAGACAATGAGGACTACTGAGAACTCAAGAACAATGGCACTGGGTTTTGATCCTACTGCATGTACTGACTTTGTGGGAGCCTAGGCAGTTTGGATGCTCACCTTACTAGACCTGGAAGGAGGTGGGAGGTCCTTGGACTTCCC
This sequence comes from Chionomys nivalis, assembly GCF_950005125.1. Lineage (NCBI taxonomy): Eukaryota > Metazoa > Chordata > Mammalia > Rodentia > Cricetidae > Chionomys > Chionomys nivalis. Next base: position 72,206,115 of record NC_080087.1, read on the forward strand.
ACAGGGGAGGGAACCCTGACTGCTCTTTGGGCTGATGAGGAAGGGGGACTTGTTTGGGGGAGGGGGAGGGAAATGGGAGGCAGTGGCGGGGAGGAGGCAGAAATCTTTAATAAATAAATAAATAAATAAATAAATTTTTTAACAAAGAAACCTAGCATAATACATATTATGTGAACATCACATTTTTGTTACATTATCGATCATGCTATACTATCTTCATGTGAAATGTTGTGGAATAATCTTTTTGTATACTGTGAAGATGTGTCACTTGGGTTGGTTTAATAAAAAGCTGAATGACCAATAGCTAGGCAGTATTTTCAGGACAGAGAGGATGCTAGGGAAGAAGAAGGCCAAATCTCCAGCCAGACACAGAACAAGCAAGACATACAGGAGAGGTATCAACCACAAGCCACATGGCAGCACATAGATGAATAGAAATTGGTTAATTTAAGTTATAAGAGCTAGTTAAAAGGAAGCCTAAGCTATTGGCCAAGCTTTTATAATTAATAATAAATCTCTATATTGTAATTTAGGAGCTGGCTGGTGGGACAGAAAAATCTGCCTATACACATGTATATGTCAAAGCATAACAGAACATAGTTAAAACTTATGTTTTAAATTATGAATACAAATTCGTACTAGATATTGTATTATAAATTATATTAATATAATTATATTAATTTGTATAATGTGGGTGTATATGTGTGTGCATCTGTGACTACACATATACACCATGCTTCCTGTATGTTCCTGAAACAGGCCTGTTTTCCCTAACACACAGTAGGCTGTCACCAAAACTATGAGTTCTGAAAAAAGAAAGTTTTTCATCAAGTGAGCAGGCATGAAGAGCTGAAAGATCACATCTCAAAACCACAACTTCTCGGTCAGTTTGGAGGGGTGTTTGTGGGAAAGAGAAGCAGAATTGTACATACCGAGTTTGGAGTCTGTCTGAGCTACAGAGCAAGGTCCCATTCATAGGGGAAAAGGAGGGGAGAGGCCCACGGGGAAGAGGGGGCAAAGGGTGTGAGTATTACAGCTCTGAAGGGAAAGGTATCCTGGCAACTGGGAGTCCAGGATATCACAAAGTCACATTGCACAACAAAACTCACACAAGGCATTTAGTGGAAGGCGAAACCCCAGGGAGATGGTTGCCTCTGCTCTGACGAGAAGCATCAGGGAATGAAACAGAAGGCAGGGTTTATATATGGTTCCTGGGAGTGGGGAATAGCTTTCCGAGGTGGCCTAGGATTGATGGGATTTTTGTGACCTGATCTTGAGGCAAGCTCAGGGATTGGTGGGATTCTGTTTCTTGACCCTGGTCTTGGGGTCAAGTAAGGGTCAGGGCGTTCTTTCCTTGGCCTTTTTCCCCTACAAAGGGAAAATTCAGAAGGAACAGTTAAAACATTGAAAAGGGTGGTTAGAAGTGTGCTATCAATTGATTTTTAAAAACCATCAATTTAATTATTGTGTGTACATGCAACAGCACACAAGTAGAGTCAGGATAACTTGAGGAGGTCAGTTCTCTCCTTCCACCATGTGGGTCCAGGATCATCAAACCAAGCTGTCAAACTTTCCCATAGAACCATCTCCCAGCCCAGGGAGTGTCTGTTCTGCCAGTCTGTGATTCAACATCATGTAGGTTTACAGCGTGCATGTTCAGAAAGCGCCAGGGTTGCAGGATTCGAGAGTAGAATTTGGACCCTCCCGTTGACACCTAAAAGTCACCCAGGCCTAAGTGAACCATGGGTGATTCCAACAAAAGCAGAATTTTGTTTTCTAACGTTACCCCGGTAGATACTGCAATTCAGCCAGGTGCAGGTGTTGCATGTCTTTTATTCCAGTTTGGGGGGCAGAGGCAGCTTAATCTTAGTGAGTTCAAGGCCAGCCTCGTTTACAAAGTCAGTTCCTGGACAGCCAGGACTGTTTCATAGAGAAACCTGTCTTGAAACCAAACCCAAACAAAACAAAACAAAAAAGATACCACAATTCAGAGGGTGCATCGGACAGTAAAAGCCAGTTGGAGACAATAATATATTGCTTGGTTGGCTGACCTACCAAATTACATATTTTTAAAGTCAACTAAAGCAAGGTTTGTTGAAATTTTCCTTCCGTTTCCTCTAAGGGAGGGAGTACCCTGTCAGTACTTGACTTCTACTCTTATATTTTAGGCTTATTTTTTATGTAAATGGATTCCTGTCACATGGTCGGCTTGTTGAGCCTCTTTTCTTTAATTTAATAGCAAGATGCCCATTTTATCATTTATGTTTACAGTTCCAGTCTATCTTGTGTGGCTCCATCTTCTTCGTAACACTTACCGTTGCCTCAGTTCTTCATTTTGTACATCCTGAAAGGTACATGATACTAGCTCATTGTGATGTTGTCTGTCACCAACAACTAATGAAGTTATGTCCCAATTTATATGTCATTTTGCTGTAGTAATATCTGCGGTGGGGCTGCGTCCCCAGCACCCGGCCGCCCACATGGCTTTACCAGAAATAATTACACGGAAACTGTATTCTTTTAAACACTGCTTGGCCCATTAGCTCTAGCCTCTTATTGGCTAGCTCTCATATCTAGATTAACCCATTTCTAATAATCTGTGTAGCTTACCAGGGAGATCTTAACCTGTGTCTGTCTGGAGTGGGAGAATCATGGCGATTCCCTGACTCGGCTTTTTTTCCCCAGCATTCTGTTCTGTTTACTCCATCCACCTAAGGGTTGGCCTATCAAATGGGCCTAGGCAGTTTCTTTATTAATTAACCAATGAAAGCAACAGATTAGAAAGAAATCGCTCCCACATCATTTTGCTATCTTTTCTCATTGTATATAACAGTGGTTTTATAAAAAAAATTTTTATTGGGCAGTGACCTGGGCCAGAGAGGGCCTAGAGCAACAAATTCCACAGGAGTAGGACTGAGCCAGTGACCTGGGCCTGAATGGGTCTGGGACAGTGAACTCCATATGAGCAGGAGCAGATCTAGACCAGGGTCATTTGCAGAAGCAGGACTGGGCCAGTGACCTAAGCCGGAGAGGGCCTGAATCAGTAAGCTCCACAGGAGCAGGACTGAGCCAGCTACCTAGGCTAGAGCAAAGCCTGGGAGTGCTGAGAGACCCCCAGAAACATGGAGTGTCCAACAGGGTACCTGGAACCATGGCACTGACTGTACCACAAGGAGCAACCATCTGAGCCTTGGATTTACTGGCACTTAGAAGATTAATCAACAGAGTCACAAACAGCCCCAACCACACCAATTAAAGGAAAAGATGAGTAGACAAGGTAAGAACACACACAACACCACAAAGATTTTACTGGTATCATGTAAAATCTAGAAACCCTACAACAGAAAGACTTGAACAACTAAATATAGATGAAGCATAAGAAAATGACCTAAAACTTAACATCAGGAGAATGTTTGAAACTCTTAAAGAGGAAATTAGAAATTCCCTCAAAGAAATGGAAGAAAAGACAAACAAAAATTTGAAAGACATCAACAAATCCCTTAAAAAAATCAAGAAAAAACAATCAAACATATGAAAGAAACTATTCAAGACTTGAAAACTAAAATAGAGACAATAAAGAAAACATGAGCTGAGGGGATTATAGAAACAGAAATCATGAGAAAACAATCAGGAACCACAAACACAAGCATAAACAGCAAAATACAAGAGATGGAAGAAAGAATCTCAACCTCTGAAGATACAGTAAAGGAAATAGACTCATCAGTCAAAGAAAACATTAAATGTAACAAAAGCTTAACACAAAATATCCAGGAAATATGGGACACCATGAAAAGATCAAACATAAGGATAATAGGTATAGAAAAAGGAAAAGTTCAACTCAAAAGCACAGAAATATATTTAAAAAAATCGTAGAATAAAGCTTTCCCAATCTAAAGAAAGATGTATCTATGAAGATACAAGAAGCATACAGAACACCAAGCAAACTGGATCAAAAAAAAAATTCCCCTCGCCACATAATAATCAAAACACTAAACATACAGAATAAAGAAAGAATATTAAGAGCTGCAGAAAAAAAGCCACATAACATATAAAGGCAGATCTATCAGAATTACACCTGACTTCTCATTGGAGACAATGAAAGTCAGAAGGTCGTGGTCAAGTGGTATGCAGACATTAAGAAACCACAGATGCTAGCCCAGACTACTATACCTAGCAGAAATAAACAAATTGAGACCTGAAATCAACAAAATAGAAAAAAAGAAAGCAATACAAAGAATCAATGAGACAAAGAGTTGTTTCTTTGAGAAAATCAACAAAACAGACAAACCTTTATTCAAACTAACCAAAAGGCAGAGAGAGAATATCCAAATTAAAAAAAAAATCAGAAATAAAAAAGGGGGCATAACAACAGACATGGAGGAAATCCAGAGAACCATTAGGTCAAATACTTGTGCTCCACAAAATTGGAAAACTTAAAGGAAATGAACAACTTTCTGGATAAAGATCACTTACCAAAATTAAATCAAGACCAGATAAGCAAATTAAACAGATCTATTATTGCTGAAGAAATAGAAACAGTCATCGAAAGCCTCCCAATCAAGAAAAAAGGCCAGGACCAGAGGGTTTCAGCTCAGAATTCTACAAGATTTTCACAGAAGAACTCATACCAATACTCCTCAAATTATTCCACACAATAGAAACAGAAAGAACATTGACAAATTCTTTTTATGAGGCTACAATTACCATGATACCCAAACCACAGAAAGGCATTACTAAGAAAGAGAATTACAGACCAGTCTCACTGATGAATATTGATGCAAAAATATTAAATAAAATACTGGCAAATCAAATCCAAGAACACATCAGAACCATCATCCACCATGATCAAGTCAGCTTCATCCCAGAGATGCAGGGATGGATCAACATACAAAAATCTGTCAACATAATCCACTATATAAACAAAATAAAAAATAAAAAAACCCCACATGATCATCTAATTAGATGCTGAAAAAGCTTTTGACAAAATACAACATCCCTTTATGATAAAGGTCTTGGAGAGAGCAGGGATACAAGGAACATAATAAAGGCAATATACAGCAAGCCAACAGCCAATATCAAACTAAATGGAGAGAAATCTACAGCGATTCCACTGAAATCAGCAACAACACAAGATTGTCCACTCTCTTCATATCTATTTAATATAATTTTTGATGTCCTAGCTAGAGCAACAAGACAACAAAAGAAGATCAAGGGGATAAAAATCAGAAAAGAAGTCAAACTCTCACTGTTTGCTGATGATATGATAGTTTATATAAGTGACCCCAAAATTTCTACCAAGGAACTTCTACAACTCATAAACGCTTTCAGTAATGTAGGTGAATACAATAAAAAATGGAGTACAGACCTAAACAGAGAACTCTCAACAGAGGAATCTAAAATGGCTGAAAGACACTTAAGGAAATGTTCAACATCCTTAGTCATCAGAAAAATGCAAATCAAAACAACTCTGAGATTCCATCTTACACCTGTAAGAATGGCCAAGATCAAAAACACTGCTGACAACTTATGCTGGAGAGGTTGTGGGGTAAAGGGAACACTCCTGCATTGCTGGTGGGAATGCAAGCTGGTACAACCCCTTTGGATATCAGTGTCGTGTTTTCTCAGAAAATTAGGAAATAACCTTCTTCAAGATCCAGCAATACCACTTTTGGGTTTATATCCAAAGGATGCTTAATCATGCCACAAGGACATGTGCTCAACTATGTTCCTAGCAGCATTGTTTGTCATAGCCAAAACCTGGAACCAACCTACATGCCCCTCAACTAAAGAATGGATAAGGAAAATGTGGTACATTTACAAAATGGAGTACTACACAGCATAAAAAAATGACATCTTGAATTTTGTAGGCAAATGGATGGAACTAGAAAACATCATTTTGAGTGAGGTAACCCCGAGAGACAATTATCTCATTAATTACTCATAAGTGGTTTTTAAACATAAAGCAAAGAACATCAACCCACAAATTACAGTCCCAGAGAACCTAGACAACAATGAGGACCCTAAGAGAGACTTATATAGATCTAATCTACATGGGAAGTAGAAAAAGACAAGATCTCCTGAGTAAATTGGGAGCATGGGGAACTTGGGAAAGGGTTTAAGGGGAGGGGAGAGGCAGGGAGTGGAGCAGAGAAAAATGTAGAGCTCAATAAAAATCAATAAAAAAGATTTTATTTATTTATTATGCATAGTGTTCTGCCTGCGTGTATGCTTGCTCACCAGCAGAGGGCACCAGCTCTCATTACAAATGGTTGTTTCCCTCTATGTGGTTGTTGAGAATTGTACTCAGGAATTGCACTCTTGAAGAGCAGTCTGTGCTTTTAACCTGAATCATGTCTCTGGCCCTATAATGGTTGCTTTATCTCAAGATATTTTTTAGAAGAGTCTAATGTATCCCAGGTTGGTCTTCAGTTCTCTGTATAGCAGAAGATGACTTTAAACTCAGGATCCTCTTGCCCCCACTTCCTGAGTACTAGGATTATAAGTATAAGTCACCACATGTAGCTTATTTAATGCTGAGGACTGAACTCAAGGCTTCTTGTGTGTAAGCAAGCACTCCACCAGGCAAGCTATATATTAAATGCCAGTCTTTCCCCTTCAGTACTGCATCTTGGTATACTTCTGTCCTGTGTATTTCCAGCTGAGACATAACACCTCTGCGAGTGCCCCATCTCTGTGAATGTCTGTTTAGACATTTGTGTGAAATGAGCTATTTACCTTTGCTTGAGGCCACCTCTACCATTTTGTGTAATTCTCGGTATACATTTGAGCCTGGATTTTTTTTTTCTTTATGCTTGGTCAGTTCCTTATGCTTCATGGCAACTGCTTTACCAACTGAACCATCTCCTCAGCCCTAGGTAAACCTTTGTAAGCCTCTCTGTAAGAGCTCCATGTCCTATTATCTTGGTGTCCCTTTGTCTCCTCTCCCCACTCTGTTCCACGGTAGGCTATTCTGGAGCAGCCTGCCTTCGACAGAATCTCCATCCTGTAAAGGCCAGGCTGGAAAGATGCTACACATAACAGAAGTTTTGGGAATCAGGAAGAATGTTTCCATCTTTCATCAGCATGGTCAAGAAAAGAATCCCAAGCCCATCCACATAAAAAGACAGAGGCCGCAAAAAGCTTCCCTTCAAAGTGAGTAAGCTTTAGTGTTTCCCGGTGAACGGGCCTCGCCAAGCTATGAGCCAGATCAAGCCGCTTTGCCAGCAGTGGCTGCAGACACAGAACCTGGCCAAGGAGCGGATGTAGAACAACTGATGCTAGCGCCATGTTCAGACCACCCCGCGGAAGATGATTCAGATGTTGGTGAGGCCAGAGCGGCCTAAGAATGGCAGGGGGGCAGGCAGTCTCCTGGCAAGCTTGTTTCTGGTGTTTGGAGATAAAAGCGAGTCAGGAAGGCAGCAAATGGTTGTTGTGTTTATTGCACATGTGCAATATGCTTGGCTTGTTGGTGGAGGGGGCACAGAAATACGATGAATGAAAAGAATGAATTGTGCACACCTAAGCTAAACCTGTCTAATCTCGTATGAGAGGGAAGAAAATTCAGAGTGGTTTCTGCTCTAATGGTTTCTGTTACTCAGAGAGTGCTAGTTTTGTCCCCCATGCCCACCTGTATTTCTTACTCAGAAGAAAACAACACCACAGGGGAAAGAGGAGGGGGGCTCAGCCGAATTTGACTTGATTTGACCTGAATTTGATTCCCAGCACTCATATCAGGCAGCTTACAACCTGCCTCCCTTCAGCTCCAGGGAGAGTTGACGACTCTGGTCTTGTGGGACACCTGCACTTGAGCACATACCTACATATGTACATATTTTTTTAAATAAGTGGGTTTTGTTTGTTTGTTTGTTTTTTTAAATCAGCAATACCAGCCAGGTGGTGATGGCACACGTCTTTAATCCCAGCACTCGGGAGGCAGACAGATCTCTGTTAGTTTGAGGCTAGCCTGGTCTACAAGAGCTAGTTCCGGGACAGGCTCCAAAGCTACAGAGAAACCCTGTCTCGACAAAACAAAAATAAAAACAAAAATTCAGCACTACCAAAGAATCTAGACTTGATGAATTAAGTATACATTTCATATCAATTTCTATATTATTTCTTAGTGTTTTCATTGGAGGGAAAGAATGAACTTTGAAAGGAATGACTAAATGTCCAGTTCAAGAGGATCTAAAATATGGAAGATTAGTATGAGGATTAAAAGTTCAGCCTTTCCCAGGATCTGTTAGTTTCATAGGAATTCAGGTTATTTGGTTGGCACTAAAGAGGGCATTTCAAAAATAAAAAAGGAAGCCCCTAGTCGTTTGAATAAAAATAGATGCCAACTACAAATAAGATATATTAGCTGTATACTACATATGCATGAAGAGAACAATATTAAATATATACCAAGTGGAAAAAATCCAGATTCATAGCTATTTCTGGACGGAGGGTGTAGGGCATGGACAGGAAAGAGTGCATGACTAGATACAGGCATGCCTCACCTTTTGACATGGAGACATGACAAGGTCCAGAACCATGCAATGGAGTTACAAAAAACATTACAAAGCAGAATCAAAGTTTCTGGATCGTTTACAATTTTGTGTTTAAGCTGCCTCAGCGGCTCTAAGCCTGTGGGCTGTGGGCTGGATATGCCTCATTGGGAATTCTCAAGCTCAGGGTTTGGATAGTAAACTCACAAGCCTTAATTATATTTCCAAATGTCAGTGAAAGAATTTAGAACAAATATGAATTTAGAACAAATAAAAAAATACTTACATATTTTGCATAGGATATCATGAACTAAAAACTATGGTTAATTCACAGCTATAGACCTGCATGTCTTTATTCTGTGAAACTTTCATATATGTAGGCGTTGTATCTTGATCATATCCACATCTTGTTATACTGCCCCCCCATCCCTCAGGACCCCCCATCACATCTCCCTCCCAACTTCATGTTCTTCCGTTATTATTTATTTATTTGCTTGTTTGTTTTCAACCCACTGAATCCGGTTAGCACTGCCCACATGTGCATATTGTCTTCTATTTCATAGACACAAAATCAAGCAATTTGCTTATGCTTATGATTCCATTTTGTTGTTGTTGTTCTTTTGTTTTCTGTGTTTTGTATTTTGTTTGTTTGTTTTTGTTGTTTTTTTTAAAGCATTGCGGTACGTGACTCAAGATGGCCTTGAACTTCCAGCAATCCTCCTGCCTCACTTTCTGAGTGCTGGGATTCCAGGTGCCACACATAGAAGTTCCACAGTGTTAACCTGGTTGCCAGGTCCTGGACCTGCAGAGAATTCTTACGGGTTCATATGCTCTTTTTTCCCCCTTCAATTTTAAAATTTGTTCTCAGAGAATTTTGTGCAATGTATTTTGGTTATATTTTTCTTTGCTCCCCAGTTCCTCCCAGACCTATCCCTTTTCCCTTACTCACCCAACTTTCTTTTTAAAAACAACAGGAAAAAAAAATAGACTCTGCTTGGGTCTCCATTCTTAACCGTGGTGTTCCACTGCCTCTCGTGGACATAGTGGGTATTGCCCTAGAAGTTAAAAACAAGTTAGAGGGGAAAGAGGAAAAACTGCATAGGATCTGAGAAAGAAACAAGAAATTACTGAAAAGATCACATGGAAAAGACCACGGGATGCTTCTAAGTCCAGGTTTTTAGGGTAAGGTGTCCTTTTCTTCTAGATTAGTAAGTGAAGAAGCTGTAGGGAGGGGTTGATAAAGTCGGCCTTTCAAAAAAAAAACCTACCTACTGTGTTGTACATTGGTAACATTTAACCCTCATAAAGCCTTAGAGTGTAGATACTGTTGCTTTTAAATTGAAGCTTCCTGGGAATTTAAGTTTTAATTTTGTGTGTGTGTGTGTGTGTGTGTGAGAGAGAGAGAGACAGAGACAGAGACAGAGACAGAGACTGACTTGCATGCAGGAGCCTATGGAGGTCAAAATGTTTTGGATGCCCTAGAACTGGAATTTTAGATGGCTGTGAGCAGCCATGTGGTCATTGGGAACTGGACTCCAGGGCCTACAAAAGACCATCACGCTCTCTGAAGGGTCGGCCATCTCTCCAGGCCCCTACCTGGTGATTTTGATTGACAATAAAGCATTGACATGGAGAACTTTCACTCTCTTTAGGTCTCAGTGGGAAAGCCCACTGAGAGGTTCACATGTGGGAAGAGCCTGGAGCCTGACTTGGTTGAGAATAGGAGCGGTTTCTATGACCTCTTCCTTTACCATAGGAAGCCCTGGCCACTGCGGACTTCCTCCTTAGGACAGGATAACGTGGAGGTGGCTGGCCATGGTTGCAGCCAGAAAGGACTCAGTGCTGTGTTATTCTCCTCATCTAGGCTCCCCTGCTCAGGACTCTGCAGTGATGTGGGATTTCATCTGTATGTTGTGAATACCATTATACCATTGGTTAATAAAGGACTGTTTTGAGCCCATAGCAGGGCAGAAAGAGCTGGGGGGCAACTAAGCAGAATGCTGGGAGAAAAGAGGCCGAGTCAGAGAGAAATCTTGTAGCCCCCTACACCACTGGAAACAGATGGAGGGAACTTTATTCAGTAAGCCACAGCCATGTGCCGATACACAGATTTATAGAGATGGGTTAAATTAAGATATAAAAATTAGCCAATAAGAAGCTAGAGCTAATGGGTCAAGCAGTGATTTAAATAATATAGTTTCTGCGTGGTTATTTTGGTCTGGGCAGCCCGAATGAACAAGCAGCCTCCCTCCTACACTGCAGGGAAACCAGTGGCCAGCAGAGGTGGGATGCAGGTATTGTCTGCCATCTTCTGGCCCGAGGTGAGTTAGGCTGTCTTTTGTCATGGCTTCCGGATCCTAAGTGCTTGTCTCCCCTAGTCTTCATTTCCAATAAGTCTGTCTATAAACATGTCCATGCCCTTTTCCCTTCTCCTTTCTAGCTCGTCTAAGATTATCGTTCCTCTCTTCTCTGCTCTACTTTCCGTGCTGACTCCTAGTGAAAGCTTTCTTTCCTTCCTTTCTCGCCATCCTGAATTGTTTGTGTCTTAACATCCCATTTTATTCAGAACAAGCCTCTAGTCTGAGCTTTATGCCCCTTTTTATATGTGAGAGAATGGAGATGCAAAGACTTGGAAAGCCACTGAAGGCCCACAGATGGGGTGGGAGCCTAGCAGTCTGTGCTCTCTTAGCTGACTTAGCCTCGGGCCATGAGGGCTGTTGTTCCAACTTAGGCATTTTCCTTGCTTCTTTAATCATTTAGAGTTTTTTTTTCTAGTGTTTGGGGACCTTCAAGGATGTGGCTTGTTCAGCGCCCCCCGCCCCAACCCACCCAGTGCTACTCAGAGAAACCTGTACCTAGAGGTGATGTCAGAGGAACCTGAACCAGGAAGTGATAGAACAGGAGCCTGTACAAGAAGGTGATGTCAGAGGAGCCTGAACTGGATGGTGACGTCAGAGGAGCCTGTACTGGGTGGTGATGTCAGGATTACTGGAACCTGGTCTCCCAGGATAAATGTGTACTCACTGTAAAGTGAGATATCTGCATACTAGGTCAGTTCTAACTACTTTGTGAGGGTAATTCTCATCTCATTGAGCTCAGGCTGGCCCAGGGCTGCTGTGGGATAATTAATGCTCTGGTAATACTTTATTATATCCCCTTGTTTTTTTAAGTCTCACTTTTATGTTATGTGTCTGAGTGTTTTCCCTGCATGTTTGTCTGTGTACCATGTGTATTCAGTGCTTGTGGAAGCCAGAGGAGGGCACTGGATCCCCTGGAACTGGGATTACAGATTGTTCTGAGCTGTCATGTGGGTGATAGGAATTGAACCTAGATCCTCTGCAAGAGCTATAAGTACTCTTAACCTCTGAGATATTTCTCCAACAATCTCATTTATTTTTTTCATTGTATCTACAATTTCTCTTTTTTTGAAATTAGAATATAACATAAATTCCCCCTTAATTTTCTTCCCTCAAACCCTTCCCATGTACCCCTACTATTCTCTCTCAAATTCATGGCCCCTGTTTCTTTAATTGTCACATACATATATGTGTACATATATATAGATATATCCTCAATATAAGAATGGGATATATATATATTCTAATATATCTGAATATAACTTGTTCAGTCTTTACAATGTTACTTCTATGTATATGGCTTGAGTGCTGACCACTAGGTATTAGAAAACCAGCAGGTGTGCTCCTCCTTGGGGAAGACTATTTCTCCTGCTCTCAGCAATCCTTAATTGCATAGTTCTTTGTCTAGGGCTTGGGTGTAACGGCATAAATGAATGCAGACAGATTGTAAAAATATATACAGCTTTAATGGGGAAATAGACTTACAGAACCATCATTCCAGCCGAGACCAGGAAAGCAGAAGCAAGCGCTGCGAGCACGCTCACCAGATTTATAGGTAAACATTAGCCCGAGGTGAACATGCCCCCTAAGGGGAGGGACTTATCCCTACATCTCCCCCTTTTGTCTAAATAAGACAGAACTAAACCAAATACAACTATATACAATAATAACAAATAATAAATATAACAAGCAATATTGAGAACAAAAGTTTTGCTAAACATTCTATCTCAAGGAGTCTAAATAATGTAGAGAGTAACTACAATTATATAATCTTCAACTCCATCAAAGATCTGAGAAGGGAATAAATATTACTTAACAAACGAGATATATCCAAAATGTACAACAATTGACAGAGAGAACTGACTACCTGGGCAATCACCCAAAGTCTCGTTTGCAATGTTGAGTCAACCAACTTTGGCTAAGGCCTAACATAACTGACATACCATTATTAAAGGCAAGGAACTTTTCAAACTATCTTACCCTGTCTTGGCAGGATATGAATGTCCTGTTTTATCCATTGATGCACGCTCTGTATCTCTGTCAGTGGTTGAGGTATGGGCATTTCTTTGCCCAAAGGCCAGTTCTGCCAAAAAGAAAGGCTCCAGGTGGAGTGTCTTTGGTGCTCAACATTCTCTCGGGAATAGAGCGGTGTTGCCAGGAGCAATTATGTCTCACTATCACGAAACTCTGAGTTAGATTAAAGGCCATTTTCTACAGCTCTTTGAAGAGGTTGAAGATTATCTATCTATACTGAGTATAATCTCTATATATCTGAAGAACCTGATTAGTCTAATTATAAATGACAAACTTAGATGACTATTAATCTATATAATTCTCAATATCTATCTAACTTAAAGACTAAGACAATAAACAACTGTGTAACAAATGAGGATAATGACCTCCAAATATAAACACTGTACAAATATACATTGCAATATGGTAAATATATATCAATACACAAACATTATATAAGTATCTTAATCAGAGGTAGAAATATACACTGCAATATGGTAAATATATACAATATATATATCAATACAATATATGTCAATACATACAAAATGTTTGAAACAGAGGTAGAAACATGCATGCATACAATAATCAATATAATTTAACTTTGTATCAATATACAAGAATCGATACCAATATATTTGTCTAAAAACAGTAATTCACAATTATAAATCTATTATCCCATCATTCCCTCTTCTTTTTTTTTTTTTTCAAAATGATCCCTGAGCTTATAAAATTCCTCTCCAATCTCCCAACCCCTAAATGTTGTCCCTAAACCCAGGGGCAAACTTTACTGGGAGAGGGGACGTCGTCCTCTAGAATTACTTCCAGCTGTCATGGGGGCGACGTTCTTTCTGGAGGATCCTGTGAAAGTAAAATGATGGTTAAATTTCAAGATCAATGTCTTTTAAAATTGCAAATAGTCTCTGAGTATTTTGTGCAGGTCTGGCCAGAATGTTGTATAAGATGTGCACCATTTCGGCTAACCAAGTTGGGATCGTCTTGTGCAGCTGGTACCCAAAACAGGTCTTGTAGTAGCGCTATCAGTATCATGACGTCATATCAACCAGGTAGAGTTGTTATTGTGGGGCCCCATCTTCTTCCTGGAAACTTCAAATGTCACTTCAGGAAAAACTCATTGTTCATTGTGAAAAACTTAAACATTAATCATATAGACATATATAAACATACATATATATATATTCAATGAAAGGCATAATAGATACATTCAATGAAAAGTATGATAGATATGAAGAAAAGCAAAGATGTTTTCTAAACTCATATTTCTTTCTGTCCCATATCATGGCTCTTGACAAGAGACAGAAACTCCAGAAACTCTGGGTTTTTCTCTTACTAAAAGGCTTGGAATTGGAGAGGGACTGAGCCAAAGTCCAACTTCAAAACCAGCTCTACATATTTATAAAGAAATGTTTAATAAGACATATAAAAAATTAATACTTACAAAATGTGTCCATCCATCAGTAATTAAATATTCAGGGTCCCTTAATTTCTTTGAAGATGAGTATTTTCCTGTGGAGATAAGAAAAGAACCCTGCCCCCAACCTATCTGTATTTCTTACCATCAGTATGCTCGCCAACCTTGTGAATGAATTGTTATTTATCTTTTCCAAGTGGCTTCTCTTCTTCAAACCGAACCTTTATTAATTTCGACGATATCCACAATTTTTCCTCACCTGTGGAAATAAGAGCAAAACCCCTTCCTCAACGCAGCACATCTCCTGGCTTCCATTGTGAGGTCAGCACATCCTTGAAATAAACTGGTTGATTTAGTTCAGTAGACTTTTCCATTATCCAATGTCTTTCTGCAGCCGTTGTTACCTTCTCATTAGCACTGAGAAAATTCAAGGTTAGCAAAGCATTATGTAACCTATTTCTGGGGGTGTTTTCCACCCCTTTCTGTTTGTTCAACATATCCTTTATAGTTCGATTTGATCTTTCTATGACTGCTTGACCTGTAGGATTGTATGGTATACCTGTAACATGCTTGATATTGTAATAATCAAAAAACCGTTTCATTTTCCTAGAGACATAAGCAGGACCATTATCCGTCTTTATTTGTGTAGGTATACCCATGATAGCCATGACTTCTAATAAATGAGTGATTACTGAATCAGCTTTTTGGGTCCTATGAACTTTTCACCACCCATGATAGCATGTATACTGATGTCACCATAGTCCAGGTCTTCTTTAAATAGCCACTTGTTTATCTTTAAATGTATTTATTATCAGAGAATGTCACACATGTATGCAACATATTTTAATTGTGTCTACCCCCCATCTGCCCTTCTAATTCCTCCTGAACCTCCCAACAATACTCCCGCCCAGCTTCAAAAGGACAGTGCTCTCTGAGAGGGGGAGGAAGGAAGAAGAGAAAGAAGAAACCACTCAGCATCTTAATTTCATACTTACAGTTTATATGGTAACAGATGTTGATTGAGCACTGGATATATATTCCAGACACATGTCTAAACCCTTTACATATGTGACTCCTCTAATCCTCACACTGGTCCCGTGAGGAAGAGCCAATCTTCTTGTTGTTATTATTGTTGCCCTGATATAGATGAGAACCTGAGTCATGAGAAAGATGGGAGTCACAGCACAGCCTATAGGCAGGTCAGCAAGTTAGAGCATACTTCCTAGGTGCCTCGGTTAATCTAAACTTCAGGTGCTCTGCTGTCTCTGCTTGTTGCAGGCAGCTGGTCTGGACTCAGAGGGTCTTTCTGGCTTGTCTCTGCCTACACTGGCAGTGAGGGACCTAGTAAATCTGGTTAGTTTCAGGGATTTCCTGGGGTTATTTTGTTTACCTTCCTGTTTAAAAAGTTTTCCTGCTGGATGGGATGTTTCTATCTCAGAGGAAACTGTTAGTTTTGTTGTCTGTTGTTATTTGGCCTCTATTATTTCTTTTGGAAGTGGTGTCATTTTCCTTTCATAGGGTTGATAGAAAGCTTCCATGTAAAATTCATGTATGTGAGTTGCAAACTGTCTTAGCAAGGGCTATTATTGCTGTGATGAAACACACTGAGCAAAGTAATTTGGAAAGGAAAGGGTTTATTCTGCTTATACTTCCACTTTGTAGTCCATCACTGAAGGAAGTCAGGACAGGAACTCAAGCAGAACAGGAACCTGGAGACAGGAGCTGATGCAGAGGCCAAGGAGAGTAGCTGCTTACTGCTTGCTTCCCATGGCTTACTTAGTCTGCTTTCTTATAGAACACAGGACTACCAGTCCAGGGATGGCACCACCCACTACAGACTGGGTCCTCTTTAATCAGTCTCTAGTTAAAAAAGTGCCCCATGGACTTGCCTACAGCTGGATTTTATGGAGGCATTTTCTTTTTTTGCAATGATTTATTTTTGTGTACATTGATGCTTTGCTTGTGTGTATGTCTGTGGGAGGGTGTCTGATCCCCTGGAACTAGAGTTACAGACAATTGTGAACTGCCATGTGGGTAATGGGAATTGAGCCTGGGTCCTCTGGAGGAGCTGCTGGTGCTCTTAACCTCTGAGCTGTCTCCCCAGCCCCGGAGGCATTTTCTTAACTGAGGTTCCCTCCTCTCAGATAACAGGCTTGTGTCAAGTTGACTATCCCATATGCTGCTATATAGAAAAATGCTAAATAGTTACTTAATACTGCTCCAAATATCACCAGTATTTGCAACAATGTAATGCCATTCATTAATCTGTCAGTGAGATCACACTGAGCTGGGTTTTGGTGTAGGTTTAGGGATCCAAACTAAATGAGAACTCGTCCTATTGGGTGGTGTGTCTGAGTGGGAAGAGACACATGATAAACAAGGGCATAGTTAGGTGGTACAGGATGGTGGGGATTTGGGAAAGGGCACTAAGGATGGGGAGGAGCAGAAGGAGGAGGAATGGGGTTTATCATAGAAAGAAAAATAACTCTGATCTTGGCTTTGACTCCCTCAGCCTGCCGAGGATGATATGTGGGGATCAGCATACCACCTGGTCCTCCTCTGTTGTGATCCAGCTGTCCTCACTCCCCCTGACTTAGCCGAACTTGCTTGTGGTCTGTAATTGACATGGATGTTTGTGTTCTTTCTGGCTTGTGGGTCTCCACAGAAGGAGTAAAGGTATAAAAGTTTGCTGGGCAAAATAAATGTTGCTGTTCTTCCACCTGAAAAGAAGCATCTGTGTCTCAATCCCAGCACCCCCCGCCAGTCTTGGCTATCCAGGCTGCTCTGGCTGCAGCACCTCTTCAGATTTGATGCAGTAATAGTTTTTCAGCCTCGTCACTATCGGTGAATGGGGATATGTAATTCTTTTTTAGTGTGTATATGGACTGGTATGTGAACATGAGTGTTGGTGCCCACAGAGGTCAGAGCTACTGGATCCCCTGGAAGCGGAGTTATAGAAGGTTGGAAGCTGCCAGTGTGGGTGCCAGGAACCAAACTAGTGTACTCAGGAAGAGTATTTACATTCTCTCAACCACTAAGCCATGACTCCAGCTTCCCATACCCAAATAATTCTTTTTCGGTTAGGCTGCTGGTTTGAACAACATCCCTGCCTCCAGTAGCTATATGCCAAGGGCACCTCTCTCTTTGACAGTTGGGACAACAAATGGTGTCTCCACATACAGGGAGACGTCTGCTGTAGGGGGTTTGTAGGGTGTATAGAGCATTGTCTACTATGGAGGGTGTATAGGGTGTACAGGACGTGTCTGCTGTGGAGGGTGTGGAGGGTGTACAGGGCATTGTCTGCTGTAGAGGGTGTGGAGGGTGTACAGAGCATTGTCTACTATGGAGGGTGTATAGGGTGTACAGGACGTGTCTGCTGTGGAGGGTGTGGAGGGTGTACAGGAAGTGTCTGCTGTGGAGGGTGTGGAGGGAGTACAGGAGACGTCTGCTATGGATGGTGTGTGTGGGGGGTGTACAGAAGACGTCTGCTGTGGAGGGTGTACATGGCATTGTCTGCTGTGGAGGGTGTGGAGGGTGTACAGGAGGCGTCTGATGTGGAGGGTGTACAGGAGGCATCTGCTGTGGAAGGTGTGGAGGGTGTACAGGTGTTGTTTGCCTTGGAGAGTATATAGGGTACAGGAGGCATCTGACTTCCTTGTATTCTGTAATTGACAAGGATGTTTGTGTTCTTTCTGGCCGGTGGTTTTCCACAGAAGCTTTCCCAATATACGATGCCCCGTTCTTGACCTCTTGCTGCTCAGCATGTCTCCAGCCAGCTGCTTAAAGGTATAAATGGCTTTAGCTCAGGGCAAAATAAAGGTTGCTGTTCTTCCACCTGAAAAGAAGCCTCCCTGTCTCAATCCCAGCACCATCACCCCCAACCCCCGCCAGTGTCAAAATCCAAGCTGCACTGGCGTGACAATACAGGTCTTTTACTTTCTTGGTTAGAGTCACCTCGATATTTAATATTACTTGCGGCTGTCGTATAGGGCGTTGTTTCCCTCTTTTTTCTCATCTCTTTTGTTGTTTCTATATAAGAGGGCTAGGGATGTTTTTAAAATTAATCTTGTATCCAGCCTCTTCCCTGAAGGTGTTTATCATCTGTAAGAGTTTGCTGATAGACTGTTTGGGGCCACATGAATATTATTATATTATCTGCAAGCAGGCATACTTTGACTTCTTCCTTCCTAATTTGCATCTCCTTGATCTCCTTTTGTTGCCATATTTTGAGTACTACATTGAATAGATGTGGAGAGAGTGAACAGCCTTGTCTTGTTCCTGATTTTAGTGGAATTGCTTTAAATTTCTCTACATTTTATTTGCTGTTGGCTGTCAGCTTGCCATATATTGCTTTTACTATATTTAGGTATGTTCCTTGTATCCCTGATCTCTCTAAGACTTTTTATCATGATAGGGTATTGGATTTCATCAAAGACTTTTTCTTCATCTAATGAAATGATCATGTGGTTTTATTCTTTCAGTTTGTTTATGTGGTGGATTGCATTGACAGATTCTCATATGTTGAACCATCCTTACATCTCATAATGGATGATCTCCTTGAATTTAGTTTGCTAGTATTTTATTGAGTATTTTGCCATCCATGTTCATAAGAGACATAAAACTCTCTTTGTTTGTTGAGTTTTTGTGTACTTTGGGTATCAGGGTGTTTGTGTGGGATAATTTAAGTTGTACTGGAATTAGCTCTTCTTTGAAAGCCTGGTAGAATACTGCACTGAAATCATCTGATCCTGGGTTTGTTTGTTTCTTTGTTTTGATTGGGAGACTTTTAATGACTGCTTCTATTTCCCTAGTGGTTATATGTCTATTTAATTTGTTTGTATGGTCTTGATGTAATTTTGGTATTTGGCATCTATCCAGAAAATTGTCCATTTCTTTTAAATTTTTCAATTTTGTGGAGTACAGGTTTTTGAAGTATCCCTAATGATTCTCTGAATTTCCTAAGTGTCTGTTGTTATGTTCCCCTTTTCATTTCTGATTTTATTAATTTGGATATTCTCTCTCTACCTTTTGGTTAGCTTGGATAAAGGTTTGTCTATATTGTTGATTTTCTCAAACAGTCAAGTACCACTTCATGGATTCTTTGTATTGTTCTCTTTGTTTCAATTTTATTGATTTCAGCCCCGAGTTTGATTATTTCTAGGTATCTACTCCTCCTGGGTGAGTTTGTCTCTTTTTATTCTAGAACTTTCAGGTGTGCTGTTAAATAGCTAATGTGATATTTCTCCAAATTCTTTATGTAGGCACTTAGTCCTATGAACTTCCCAGCATTTGCTGAACTCTCACTGCATAATCCTGCAGCTCATAGCACTGTGATGTATATGAAATGTCCTTCTTTGTCTCTTTTGAATGATTTTAGTTTGAAGTCTGTTTTGTTAGATATTAGGATATCTACACCAACTTGCTTCTTAGGTCCATTTGATTTGAAAATCTTTTCCCAACCTTTTACTCTGAGATAATGTTTGTTTTTGAAGTTGAGGTTTGTTTCTTGAATGCAGCAGAAGGTCAGCTCCTGTTTTTCATATCCATCTTATTAGCCTTATCTTTTTATAGGAAAATTTAATCCTTTGATATTATGAAATATTAATGACCTATGATTGCTAAATTCTATTCTTTTTTGGTTTGAGTGGTGGTGATAGTATATGTGTGTGTTTTCCTTCTTTGGGATTTGCTGGTGAGAGATTATTACCTTTGTTTTCATGGGTTCAGCTAACTTCTCTGGGTTGGAGTTTTCCTTCTAGTATTTCTGTAGGACTGAATTTGTAGATAAGTATTGTTTAAATCTGCTTTTTTTCTTGAAATATCTTATTTTCTTCATCTATGGTGATTGAAATCTTGCTAGGTATAGTAGTGGTTTCTTTGTGTTTGCATAAAGTCTGCCCAGGACCTTCTGGATTTGAGAGTCTCCATTGAGAAGTCAGGTATAATTCTGATAGGTCTGGCTATATATATATATATATGTCTTGGCCCTTTTTCTTTATTTGAACAGAGTGCAAATAAATCATAGAGATAAAAATGTTTTTAAGAGTGGGGAAGTAGAACCTTAAAGGTAAGAGTCTTTCATAGTGTAGAGCAAAGCAAGTTTAGATGTAAGATATTTACGGATTGTTTGTTTGAGGCAGTAGCAATTCTTAAAATGAGAGAATTTGGAAAAATCAAGTTTACAAATTTTTGGCCATTGATTTTTACAAGGTCAAGCTGTTGTAATAAAATCTGAGTCTGTGGAAGGAGAGAGGATTGCTAAGTAGAGGGTTGTGGCCATGTTCCTATAAGCTCCCAGAGCTGAAGTTATGGACTCTCAGGCTGCCACTCCTGGTGACTGCAGCTCCTGGGCCAGGCTGTCACCCAGAGGGGAGAGAGCAGGAGAGGAGGGGACATCCACATAGGTGCATCTGACTACAGGAGCCAAAGAAGCACACAGTGCCCACATTGAGGGTACCACGAGGCAGAGGGAGGCAGTAGCTGAAGAGTAAGACTCTAGAATTTAGAATCAAATTCACAAATGATCTACACAAGAACAAGTGTGTGCTGAGTATCTGGCCTACTCCTTTGATTTTTCCCACTACTCCTTGGGCTGGCTCTGATTCACAGACAGAACACTCACACAATTTGGGATGGAGACCAACCAGAAACAAACAGCCCTGGAGCAAGCAAGAAAGAAAAGAATCAGGACATTGGGGATTTCTTTCATGGTCTGACCCCACCTTTGTTCACTATTTGTATTTCCCACCTGGGTCTGTTCCTCCTGAGTGTTGCAAGAGATGAGTCCAAGCGGGTAGTCTCTTGTGGGAGGGGATGAGAAGGCACAGAATCAACAGTACAGACCCTGGGAGCCAGGTAATAGTAAAAGCTGACTCCTTTACTAAGGGTATGGGCAGGCCTCTTACACCACCCCCCCTCAGGACCCAGGGGCAGTTCCAATCTGGAATGCTGTGTTGACTCTCTCTCATTGGCCCAGGTCATCATGATGCCAGTGGTCTCCGGGCTTCACGGTAGACTTGCGGTTAGGTCATAGGGAAGTTACTGATGTGCTGCTTGACTGGCCCCAAGCCAGCTGTTAGTCTCCTCCTACATATCCACTCTTTTAAAATTATTTTTATGAAGGGAAAACAGTGAGAGTCAGGGAACTATTGTCCTGACCTTGTTGACCCTGCCTCAGGAGTACTCACAATTGAACTATCCCTGTCTTAGAATGACTTGACAAAAGGACCTTACCCGTCATTGACTACCAGCCTCAAAGGGTGTTTGCCCTGGAGAGTATTCTCAGGTGGAAGGAGGGCGGGTCAAATGGAGGCCTCTCGAATCTCTGTGAGCCATGTTTATATGACCTCTGGTGGAGGATTGCAAGAGGGTTGCCTAAGAGCCATTAACACCTGTAGAGTTGCCTTGGCTGGTTGCTGCTGTCCGATGTGCTGCAGGAAACATTGGAGAAGGATGAATATTAATAGTGTTTTGCTACTCAGTACTTCATATGTACAGAAGGGATTGAGGAGTCTCTTAAAGTTTTTCTAAGTTTTAGTGATAAAAACTTGTATCAAAAATCATAGGAGGTACCCACATCATGTTGAGGTGGGAAATGTGTCCTCTTAGAACAAAATAGTTGAGAAACTTTTTGACCAGGTGCCCTGTACATATTGGGCAAGTTGTGTCCTTGTCTGGGAAATGTTGGACACCTGGTAAGGGTTTAGGCCAATCAACCTGAAGTGAGAGTTGCACACCAGTCAGTTCATGTCATTGACGAGTTCTGTTTCTTCTGTGAGCAAATCCACCTGTTGTTGCAGAACATGGATAGCCAGATATATAAGAAAGGCACACATCACCCTCAGTGGCCAGTGACATATCTTGGGTAGAAACCTATATGGGTATTTTTGAAGTCTGTGGGAAAATACAAGCATATCCTCTCCCCCGAGTTAACTTTGGGGTGGGCGGTTGGCAATGGAGAGTGATGGGGACCCTCCATCTTATTAGAGGCAGCAGTGCACCATGGCATATATATGCTCAGTGTTTTATAAGCAGGGCTGAAGCATCAAAGGTAAGAAAATTTAGGTGGAATATGACCTTGGTCATAGCCAAATGGTGGTCTCATTTGGCCTCAGGCTAAGCAGATTTTGCCAGGATATCCTTAAGTGTTCTACGGGTTCACTCAACAATGGCCTGGCCTTGAGGGTTGTAGGGAATACCAAAGGTATGGTTTATCCTCAAAGAACTGAGGAACTCGTTGAGTTCTTGGGAAACATAAGCTGAGCCATTATCAGTCTTAATGACCCATGGCACCCTCCATTACCAGCATTGCCATTTTAAGGGCCTTAATAACATGGGAGGTCTTTTCCCCTGAGAAGGCCACACCATACATGAAGGAGAAGCATGTAACTACCATAACATGAACATAGCAGAGACTACCCAATGGGGGATGATGACATCTGTCTGCCAGATTGCATTGGGCAGGAGCCCTCAGGGGTTCAGCTCCACTTAAAGAGGGAGTTCGGGATGCCAGAGGAGCACAGGCAGTGCAGGATCTAACTAAGTATTTACGTTGAGAAATGATAAGTTCCAGGAAGAGCTTGTGTAGGCTCTGGAGGGGATGGATGGAACTGTTGATGAAACACTCTCACTTATTCAAGGAGGTTAAGATCTACCATCATAGTCATGATGTCAGTTTTATCATTACCTCTGGCCAGGTTGCCTGGGTGTGACCAGATGTGAGAAATATATCAGGGGTGGACTCTGTGGGCTAACATGTCTTGATGGGCAACATAGTCACATATAAAGGATTTATTCATTCTTTAACTTGGGAAAAGGACAGAGTACAAATGACCTGGACTGCATACTGGCTGTCAGAGAAAATATTGACAGGTTTAGCATGACATTCCATGAGGACTTTCAGGAGGGCCAGTGGCTCTCCCAGTTCTACCAAGCCAAAGTTGGGCAATATGTAGGTCACATGTTTTGCTTCTGGACACTGAATTAACATGAGTTAGTTTATAGTCCATTTCTGAGACTGGAAGAATGTTAATCTGGTTCTTGCATTGCTGAAATAGATCATGACCCCATAGACTCACTGCTATATTAGCCACATATAACCTCAACCTTCCTCTCTGTCCCTCTGGCCCTATGCATTCAACCCATCTCATCCTTTGTTTTACCTGAAATAGACTTCCAATTCCTAAGAGTTGAACATATACCTCCTGAAGAGGCCAATTGGGATGCCAAGATTCTGGAGTAATAATAGTCACATCTGCACCTGTGTCTAATCATCCTTCAATTATAATGTTATTTATTCATACTCTGAGCTTTGGTATTTGATCCTTTATAGAATTCTACTAAAATATACGTTTTCTAGTTCCTAATGGAACTTTTTATTTATCCTACATGGTTATTTTATCATCCAGAGCAGTACGGTTTTTTGTTTGTTTGTTTGTTTGTTTTTTTAACAGGCACTAGACTTTCTAATTTTCCTGGGGAGGCATGTCCTCCACAGTGACTGGGAATGACTGGAAAATTTTGACCTAGGGGCCTGTAAGAGACCCCTTCAAAGAGTTTTTCATTAGTAACAATTTGTCCTGTTTTTAGTTGATCTACATTCATTTGTCCGATGTTGGCCTTTGTTGCATTTTCTGTATAATCCAAAGACTGGAGCCTTCTATTTGGGTCATTCCCAGAAGAAAAATTATTTCTAGGAATGTCCTGTTTGCAATTTCTTCCCAGATGGCCTATTCTACCACAATTAAATATTTGGTATTTTGTTGTCTCTTCATACCTTTGGAAATCACTTCTTCTACCCAAACCTCAGTGTTATATTCAAAGGATTCCACATTGGCTATATGCAGGATCCATTCATCCACTGGTGCTGTTCTTATTTTAAAGGCCAAACTATCTTTTTGCATTCTAAATTGGTATTTTCAAAAGCCTGAGAGTCACTGAATATTCATCTAGCTTCTGGATCTGCTACCCCTATTTTATAGCTTTAGTCAATCTCTGCAAAAAGTCCCTAAAGGGTTCTTTTGGGTCTTGTATAATCTTAGTATACAACTCAGTTCATTTCCCTGGTTCCTGAATCTTGCCCTAAGCATTGAAGGTTGCTGTATGGCATGGGGACAAAGTGTGTTCATTGTATTTAGCTTGAGTATCCACATCAGCATGATGGCCCTCACCACAAATTTGATCTTGGGAGGCCTCAAAACATTTGACTCTACCTTGATGTGCAAGGGCCTTAGCTGCTTCTCTCCAATAACTTTTCCATTGTAGCTGTGGACCATGTTCTAACACTGCAGAGACTAATTTAATACAATTATGTGTAGTGATCTTGTTTCTTGAAGTCCATGTCTTTACTTACTGTATCACATATTGTGAAGGCATGCCATAGAATATCTCTTAGATATTCTATACATATAGGCTCCCATTTACATTCTGTATATCGTTTTGGGTATTTAATATTTGCTGACTTTTCAGAAATAGCAACAAGATAGATACTAGCAATGGAAGTAGAATTAGCTAAAACTCTTAGTAAGTTATCTCTGACCCTGAGAGATACTGGTGATGATAAGTCTTTTCTATTCTCCTTTATTTGTACCTCATCTCTGTGTTTACCAATTTTAATGAGTTCTTCTAAGGTTCAAAGTCTGTTTATCATTGTTTTTGTAGAGTTTGAGCTTCTTGACCTGCGAATATTTCTAATGATTTCATTAAATCAATCAACCTTTTGTTCTCATCACTCACACGTGGTTCCAAGTTTTAAATTTTTTCCATTATTGATATCTTTTCATCCTTAGATTATTTGGATGTCATGCAGATTGTCTCCAAGAAGCAATGTTCTATCTGCTAGCTTGTTATGATTATCATTTTCAACAATACGAATCCTTTTAGCTAATCTCTCAGTACCATTCTCTAAGGTTTCATAACCATTTAACATGGAGTGAATTTTGCCTGTCAAATTTTGGTGATCATTTTCAGTGGAATGAATCCTTTCAGCTAACCTTTTATTACCAGTCTGTAAAGTCTGTGTCATTTCTATAAGTTTCTCATTCCTGGCTCTGTTATCAAATAATTTCTTTAAGGATACAATATGAAGTATCAAAGTAACAGCAGCTATGGCTAAGAATGTGTATTTCCTAGTAGGTCATATACTTCTAGAATTCCATTCATAGTAGAAACAAAAGGGTTTTAAAGTTTCTCAACAGTGATATTATCTGCCATTATCTTGGGAGTGGTTTACAGATTGTAAATTATTTATTTATTTATTTATTTATTTATTTATTAGTCAACCTAATAATCAGTTATCAAATAGCTTACTTTTGTTAAAATCCTCAGAAGACTGTCATAGGTATAATAATCTCAATTGGCCAGCAAGTGGAGCCGGTGTTCAGGTGGCTGGTTCAGGTTGTTACTGAGAGTTTAGGTGTAATAAAGATGGTGGCCAGCAGGTGTCACAATTGGGGCACTAAGGCAGGTCCGAGAGCAGGGTTTACATTACCTTTGAGACCTGGCATTGCTGAAACAAATTATAGCTAGCGAATTTGGTTAGATTGGTTAAAATGTGGTTGGGGTGCACGTGGGGGGCACTGTGCAATGATGGAAGTGGTGCATAGCAACCGGGGGTGATCACACAAGCAGGCGCATATGGTATGCATGGCCCAATCACCAGCGGGAAGTGCCTGGCCCAAAGAGCCCTGTGGGTCATGGAGGGAAAGACTGCACAGAGGCAAACAGGAGTGGGAAATTTAAAACCCATGAACTGGGGGGTGTCTGCCTGTACCCACTGCAACTGTTCTCCAGTTGGACCTAGTGTCCTTAGGGTGGGTTAGAGGCGCCTCATTGTGCATAGCAGCAGACGTGTGCATGGAGCAGGCTGTGTTAGGCAGAAGCTCAAGGGGCCCAGAACTGCCGGGATCTCCAGCAGATAGGGCTGAGGCATAGCCGATCCTGCCAATCTCTCCCTGGGGCTGAGCGGGATGGTGAGAGTGACTCTCCTTTGGTGTGGGAAGTCTTTTTGTATATGTGTTGCTTTTATTGGTTAATGAATAAAGCTGCTTTTGGCCAGTGACTTAACAGTGTAACACCAGGTGGGAAATTCAAACAGAGATGTAGAGAGAGAGTAGGCAGAGTCAGAAAGAAGCCATGGAGATATACCGCAGGAGACAGATGCAGGAGGCAGGATGCCGGAAGGAAGCTTACCAGTAAGCCACAACCACATGGCAATATACAGATTAATAATAAAAATGGGTTAATTTAGGGTATAAGAGCTAGCTAGCAATACGCTTAAGCTATTGGCCAAACAGTATTGCAAATGATATGATTTCTGTGTGATTATTTCAGGTCTGGGCAGCCAGGAACAAACGAACAGCCTCCACCAATACTCCTTGGCTGTCTGATGTGCTCCATTATTTCCCTGGGCCTTGTTAGCATTTCCTTTCTGATGTGCTGGGCAATGGATGATGGCCAGTACTTTTGGAAGCCAGAGGGTGGATAATATGTCTAGGATTACTTGTTTATTTTTAATAGTTTTTCCTTCAGCAGTTAGTAAGCTTCTCTCATACTCGATGGCTCCATGGACTTGTACTATAGTGAATGCATAACAGCTTTCCATATAAACATTGACAGTCTTATCTTGTCCTAATTGTAAGGCCTTGGTTAGGGCAATCAGCTCAGCCTTCTGTGCTGAGGTGCCAGGAGGCAGGGCAGTCACTGAGATAGTCTCCGAAGGTGTCATTATTGCCACCCTGCATACATGCTTCCTTCTCAGGTAAAGCTGCTGCTATCGGTGAAGTATGTGAGATCCAGGTCTGGCCAGGAGATGTCATCAAGTCTGATTGGATTCCATTTACTTGTTGCAGTATCTCCATACAGTTGTGAATGATGTCTGAGTCTGGGTTAGGCAGCGAGGTCGCTGGGTTGAGCGAAGTGCTCAGATGGAATCTAATGCGAGGGGGTTGAGGAGCAGAGCCTGGTAGTATGTTAACTGGGCATTGGTCATCCACTGGTGGGGATTTAAAGATCCCTTCTATCAAATCAGGGGTGATTAGAAGCTGCCCCAGAGTCAGTTTGTTGGCATCCTTGACCAAAAGGGCCACAGCTGCAATGGTACAGAGGCAACTAGGCCATCTGGAGGCTACAGGGTCCAGCCACTTTTATAAAAAAAACCACCAGTCACTTCCAGAGTCCAAGATACTGGGGCATAACTCCCTTCGCTACTCGGGTTTTTTTTTTTTTTTTAATCTACAAATAGTTGGAAGGGCTTTATTATGTCTAAGAGCTAAGTTGGGCCTTTAGGTCTTCCTTTATGGCTTTAAAAGCGCTTTCTTGAGTGTCAGTCCAGAGGAAGGATTCCTCTGTTCTGTCTGTAGCCTTATATAAGGATTTTGCTGTTTCAGCAAATCCTGGTAGCCAGAGCTAACAGAATCTGGCTAAGCCTTGAAATACCCAGACCTGTCTTAAGGGTTTTAGAGGCTGGGGTGTCCAGTATAGTTTGTTTTGGAGCAGGTGATAGCTGTCTCTCTCCTTCCTTTAGTATATATCCCAAGTACGTGACTTCTGGGACTTCTTGACTGATACCTTATTCCCCAGTTGGCATAAGGCCTACAGCAAGTCTCTAGTGGCCTGGAAGCAAGAATCTTGGTCCTTAGCCAGGTGGTGGTGGTGGTGCACGCCTTTAATCCCAGCACTCAGGAGGCAGAGGCAGGTGGATTTCTGTGAGTTCGAGGCCAGCCTGGTCTATAAGAGCTAGTTCCAGGACATTGGTCCTTAGAAGCAGTCGGCCAATTATTGACATACTGGGCGAGGCTTACCTCAATTGTGAAGTCCAGTAATCTCTGAAGTCCTGGTGTAGAGCTTCATCAAGGTGCTTGGGGAATTGTTAACCCCTGTTGTAGACAGGTCCAGGTGAACTGTCCACTGATCTGGGAGGCAAAAGGGGGTTGGCTCTTGGCTTCCAGGGTTAGGCTGAAGAAGGCATCTTTAAGGTCTAGAACTGAATACACTTGGAGCTCTGAAGAGAGGCAATTTAGGACATTATAAGGATTGGGAACTATGATATAAATAGCTCCAACCCATTTGTGAATATCCCTAAGATCTTGCACCAGCCAATAATCACTGGTCCCTGACTTCTTGACTGGAAGAAGTGGGGCGTTTCATAGATGTTGCTGTCTGCTGTGTGATCCCAGATTCCAAGAAGGGTAGGGGATGAGGAGATGCAGAAGCAATGACACAGACTCGGGAAGATCCCATTGCAGAAGCTCTTTATTATAAAATGGTCTGGAGTTTTTATGGGGTTAGGGAAATTTAGCTGCCACAGGAATGCCTCTGATTGGCCTCTTCTGGTGCTGCCAATCCTAGTTGGTGTCTTGTGATTGGCTAGGAGTGTGTGTTTTTGGTCTGCTGACAGGTTATGTTGGCCAATTTTGCTTATTCACTGTGAGTTTGCTATTTATTTATTTATTTATTTATTTATTTATTTATTTATTTATTCTGTCTGTGTGTGTGTCTGAATGCCAGAAGAGGGCGCCAGACCTCTTTACAGATGGTTGTGAGCCACCATGTGGTTGCTGAGAATTGAACTCAGGACCTTTGGAAGAGCAGGCAATGCTCTTAACCACTGAGCCATCTCTCCAGCCATGAGTTTGCTTTTTTTCTCATCTCACCCCTATATATTTATTTTATTGGGGGCGACCTAGTGGGAGTTATGGATTTTTATAACCCCACTTTGGGGACCCCCCAGCATTTTGAGCTGTGCTTGTCTTAGGTTGACCTGCCAGACAGGCTCTTATCTATCTTTGACTACCAGAACTTGAAAAATTGGGTCCCTGGAAGGTCCCAAGAAGTCAGAAGCAAGGGGAGACTTTTAGGAGAACTAGGGCTTTAAATAGCCTCCCGTATTTGCACTAATAAAACATGAACTGCCTCCCTTGGAGGTTTTGGTCCAACATGCTCCATGGCCATTAACACCTGGAATGCTTGCCTTGTTCACACACTGTTATCAGGATCTTAGCTGTAGATGACACTTAAGCAAAATATCAGAGCCACCTCCACTGCCATTCAACAAGTTTAGAGGGGCCTAGCAGGGATTTTATGTGGTTCCCATACTTGACCAAAGACGGTAGTAGATAGGTCCCATGGATGGACCTGTGCTGAGTTAAATTATATTAGATTCCTCATAATTAACTGTTGTGTGCTAAGGGCTTCAGCTGATGGTTCTAGGACTGTGTTTAAGGCATTGCTGTGGCTCCTGTTTGAATAAGAGAGGCCATAATGGCTACTCCTCCAGCTATGGCAAGTACGGTGGCTGCAGGATAGCTGCAGTTATTCTAAAGTCTCCCTTTACTCTAGTGGGACTCATAAGCTCTGTCTTGTGATAATGGGGAGCAATGGCAACAGGCACCCATAAGAATGCGGAAATACACACCAGGATTGCAAGAGAGGCTTCTTAGGATCCCAGCAGGCACCCAGCATGCAGAGACTTGTTGTGCAGTTTAAATCTGTTCTACTAGCATTGATTAGTAAAAGGAAGAAGGGGGCTTGACACAGATGGGCATGCCTTTGAAAGTAAAATTTGTTTATGGTATTATTTGGACAGAGTCCTCAAATTATTTACTGCCCTTAAAGGTTCCATTATGGTAATTGCCTCCTTATAAGAATAGGAGGCATCTACAGTTCATGCAAGCATGATTTCCACAGAGGGGCCAATTGCCAGACATGGGCCTATTGACCTGAGTGGAGGTCATCTCCAATTTCCTTTTGTCCCTTTGGGTACATTCCTTCTTCCAATGGCCCATTTCCTTGCATTATGCACATTGATTCTTTTGGGGGTGCTCACAGCCCTTATCTCCCCACCCACTGGCTACTTGGTCTACATACGGTCTACATTTCCTATGCCCATTGGTCTCCTGGTTCTTATCTGCTGGTAAGACTTTAGCCAGCCCCTGAGTTTGCCTATGTGCCTCTCTGTTGTTATAAACTTTGGTGGCCATAGCAATCAATTCAGACAGATTTTTACCTTCAAATCCATAGAACTGTTGGAGTTTTCTTTTGTTTAGTTAACAAAAGACAGATTGACTGCCGTCTGATTCTCTGGAGCCTCCGGGTTCAGTGGTATGTAGATGCGATAATCTTCTAACAAGCTTTCAACAAATGCTCCCGCTGATTCATCCTTGTCCTGCACTTCCTGACTTACCTTAGACAAATTTGTGGGCTGTCTTAACAGCTGCCCAGAAACCACCCACAAGAATCTGGTAATAGACATTTAGCTTCTCTCTACCACTGGTGGCGTTATAATCCCATCCCTCCTCAGGTTAATAATCATTAATAATCTCATCATCCGTGGGCTACCATCTCACCCTAGAACCTGCTTCCGGCATTCTCGCATGATTCTATCCCTCTCAGTGGTAAATGGGATCTATAGGAGCTGTTGACATTCATCCCAGGTGAGATGATGAGCACACAAGACAGTATGGAGAAGAGCTATTAGCCCTCGTGGCTTCACAGTAAAGGAAAGGGTTTGGAGCTTCCAATTATATAAGTCACTTGTGGTCAAGAGAAAGTAAGCTAGACAGGGGCTGGCCTCGAACTCACAGAGTTCCACATGCTTCTACCTCCTGAGTGCTGGGAGTAAAGGTGTGCACCACCACCGCCCAACTATTCTTGGATTTTTCAGTACGTCCATGTCCATCTAGTACCTCTTTAATAGGTACATGGCAGACCCAGAACCTTACATGTGAGGTTACTCTGCTCTTGTTTAGATATTTGATTTGGAGTTTTTATGATTATAAGTGATACTGCAATGACCATTTTGCTATTTAGATCCTCCTCCCAATTTAGGGTTGCATTCTTAAGGGAAATTTTGGCAAGGAGGAATTGCTGGAGTCTGAAGGTGTAAAATTGTTAAGATGTTCTTGATATGTCCAGGCTACTTGTGAGAACATGAGTCGTCTGAGACAGGGCTGGTGGCACGTAGGGACATCTTCACACCTGGCGCTGTGTGATTTAATGGGGACTCTAATTGCTGTGATCTGATTTGAAAGGAAGCTAAGCAAGTCCTTGGGAGCTCATTGAGCACTGTGTTTCTCCGTGCTGCTTTCAGTCGTGTCTTTGTTATCTTCCCTTTGTCAGCTGCCCTCTTTGCAGAAGAGAGATTAACTCCCAGACTTGCTTTAGCCCCATGTGGTTCCTCAGCTTTGTTGAGACTTTCTTTGAATATTTTTTCCCAGCAAGGCTTCAGCTCATTGTCTAGCTCAGTCATTTTGTTTTCTTTCCCAAGCCTACAGAATTGAACCTGCTGTAAGCATTAGACTGCTTTGTTGTGAAGGTTTTGTTGATGTAATTACACACTAGCCACTCTCTGTTAATTGTTATTTATTTTACATACCAACAACAGTTCCCCCTGCCTCCTTTCCTCCCACCTCTCCCCCCCCCTTCCCCACACGCACTCCTCAGAAAGGGTAAGGCCTCCCATGGGAGGCAACAAAGCCTTGCACTCTAGAGCTGAGCTGATTTGTGAAAAAGTGCCCCTTCCTTAAGGAGCCCTCCCTGAATCAGGAATTACTGACAGATGAGGTCATATTGCATCACGCAGGACCCAGCTATGGCCACTGGGCTTTTTGTTTCTTTCTTTTTCCTTAATTTGTCTTACATCAGCATTCTTTGTAATGTTTGTATATTTGTGTTTTGAATCATTGTGCTGTAAATGTATACGTAGTTTTTCTGCTTTGTAAAACATATGAAGACTATGATTGTTAGTGCACATTGAAATCTAATTGAAAAGCCTTTTGGTTTGTTGCGATGAGTTTGTAAATGAGATAATAAAAATTAATATTTTTCCAAACTTACTGCATTAGGTGTGTGAATAAGTGTGCCTGCATGTGTGTGTGCAGAGTGTTGTCTGTGTTTATGCGCGTGAGTTCAGAGGAAATGTTCGGGATTCAGTGCTGTCCTTCCACCGTGCGGGTCCTGGGTTTGTACTTGAGTTGTCAGGGTTGGCAGCCAACATTTTTACCTGCTGAGCCATCTTCTCTGGTTGAATATTGACATTGCTACGCTTCATCTTAGCACTAGGAATATGATATTAACGTTTCATTTAGCCCAGCTTTGTATCAGTCACTGTTGTGTATTTTCCATATTTTATGGTCACACATTTTTTTTACTTATCCTTCCATGTTTTTGTACTTTTGTGTGTTTTGAAAAAGATTTCTTTTTACATGTGCATGCATGTGTTTCTAGGTGAAATGTGGGGTGGGGGAACTGTACTTGAGTGCAGTACCTGTAGAGGCCAGAGGAGGGCAGCACATCCCCTAGAACTTGAGCTATGACTGTTGGGAGCTACCTGATTGAGGGCGCTGGAACTCAAACTCTGGTCCTCTGCAAGAGCAGCAAATTATCTTCACTGCTGAGCCATCTCTCTAGCTCCAGCATGTGGGTCTTATGTAGTAAACTCTTCCTTACATTTCTCATTTTTAAAACCCCAAATATCTCAGGAATAGGATTACTTTGGTCTTGCCAGGGAATCCAGATATTTGAATAATTCATTGAAGTCTCCCTCAGTAGGCCCCACCGCATGATTCAAGCCAGCTCAAACCTATTTTTCAAAAGCAGGGAACTGGTCAATATATGAATGTCTAGTGCATCATTTTTCCTAGGAAAAGGTACAGCAATATCTACTCAGCCAATTGCACTGACAGACTAAAGCAATGATTCCCTTCCAAGTCTGGCGTGGTGACCAGTGAGTTTATTGTAGTGAGCTACAGCCCCATGGTTGTGGTGTACAGGGAGAATGTGAGTGTCTTGGGCAGCTTCACTCCAGTATGGGCAGTGTCCCGGGAAAGCTGTGTTACTGGAGGCCCTGCAACTTTGCTGGCAACCACCTCAAGTTTACCGTTTGTTTAATCTCTGGGAGGCGCCTTAGTGAGGCTTCCGGATTTGTTGCATGTATCATGAGCCTCTCAAGCCTTCCCCGGTCCTCATCTAGACAACGTGTTTCAGTCTGGAGGAAATGCGATACCAGAAGGTGGACAGGCATGGAAAGAAAACAACCGGTGTATGCCTGGGTTAGCGGGTAGACAGTTCCCTCCACACCCACCGTAGAGAGCAGCACAGATGGCCGGGAACTGTTTTAAAGAGTTTCTGGTGAACTCCAGCATGGCTACAGGAGAAATGCGTTGGAGGTGGTATTCTGGACCTTCCCGGGTCTAAACCACAGGTTCCAAGATGCCACCTGTGGATACAGCTTTCTCAGAGCAACTTTCATGTCCTTATTCCTCAGGCTATAGATTAGTGGGTTCAGAGTGGGCGTGAGGATAGAATAGAAGACAGCAGCCATGCGCCCTTGCAGAGGGGCATAGCGGGCTGTGGGCTGCATGTAGGCAGAACTTCCAGTGCCATAAAACAGGAGCACTGTGGCCAGATGGGAGGAGCACGTGGAGAAGGCCTTCCAGCGGCCAGCCGAGGAGCGGATGTGAACCACTGTGTACACAATGAGCACGTAAGACACGCAGGTGAGGGCAAAGCAGGTCATGATGACGCAGCCACTGACTGCAAAGCCTGCAGCCTCATGGCTTCCGGGGTCACCACAGGCTAGATGCATGAGTGGGGGAATGTCACAGAAGAAGTGGTCGATTATGTTGGGACCACAGAAGGACAAGGTGAAGGTATTGACCGTGTGGAAGGTAGAAAAGAGGAGCCCACTGACCCATGCCACCACCACCAGGGAGACGCAGGTCTGAGAATTCATGGTTGCCCCATACATCAGGGGCCTATGGATGGCTAGACAGCGATCAAAAGCCATGGAGGTGATGAGAAAACATTCGAGAGAGCCAAAGCAGACGAAAGCAAAGAGTTGGGATGCACAGGCCGCGAGGGAAATCTCTTTGGTGTCTGCCATGGCAGCCACCAGGGCCCGGGGCAGAGTGGTGGATGTAGAACAGAGATCCACCAGGGAGAGGTGTTTGACAAAGAAGTACATGGGTGTGTGCAGGCGAGTATTGAGAGCCACCGCTACCATGATAGAGACATTCCCCAGAACTGCAGCCAGGTATATGAGAAGGAAGGCGGCCGTGCTCAGCCGCTGTAATGCAGGGACGGTGGAGAAGCCCTGGAGGATGAAGAGAGACACTGCAGAGAGATTGGCCATGGCGCGTCTCTGGGAAATGGGAATAAGAAGAGTCCGTGGAGAGAACGGGCAACCATAGCAAGGACCTGCGAGGAAAGGAGGAAAAGGAGGTGAGGTGTTCATGTTTCTAGCTTTGGCCAGAGACACTTTCGACTGCAGTGGGCGGGGATTAGTGCAGAGATCTGTGGTACCCGAGAAAGCCTTGACAACAGATGGCCGTGAGTGCCCAGTCATACATGGAGCGTCACGGGGACAGGAAGAATGTAAGGGCCTAGAGGATGGAGAAGGGTGCTGTGAAAAGCTGTCCTCTGGCCATGACATGGCTGTCGCGCCACCAACCTAGAGCAGCTGTGGATACCCACACAAGCCAGGTGTAATTTCAATACGGGTAAGGGAGCTTCTGGGGTCACACCTCTGTCTGAGGAGTTAATGGCAGTTAATGGTAGCGAATCTTTTTTTTTTTTTTTTTTGAGGTACAGTGACTGGTAATTTTGTCACACCCCTGCGGATGGCCCCAGGACCATGAACATACGGGCAGTGCTAATAGGACTCGGTGGGGGAAAGTAAGTTAACAGTTATCAAAGGACATGAAGTTGTGAGGAAGATGGGGTGGGCGCTGGGAGGGAGATGGGGGGAATGAGGGTGGGTATGATCAAGATATGTAGTATACATGTATGAATTTTTAAAAGAATATATAAAACCTTTTTGTTTTTGTCTGTCTGCCTCCCTCCCTCCCTGCCTCCCTGCCTCCCTCCCTCCCTGCCTCCCTGCCTCCCTCCCTCCCTGCCTCCCTGCCTCCCTCCCTCCCTCCCTCCCTGCCTCCCTCCCTCCCTTCCTTTCTTGAAACAGGATTTCTATATGTAGTGCTGTCTGTCCTGGAACTCACTCTGTAGACCAGTCTGGTTGCAAATGCAGAGATCCGCCTGCCTCTGCCTCCTGAGTGCTGGAATTAAAGGTGTGCACCACCACTGCCAGGCCTAAAAACCATTTTTTTTAAAGGATGAGTTGCTTTGATGGGAATGTCCATGCTACTTAATTGAAACCCAAATGTGTTTTTTATCTTCCATTGAAATCCCGAACTCAAAGACCTCACAGAGACACCAGGCATGTAAGAGCATCGAGATGGGTGGACGTTAGGGAATGGTGGAGATGGGGAAAATGAGTGTTCTCTCCAGATGAGGCTTTGCAGTTTCTCGTCTGTATGAAGAGTCTCTTGACTCTCATAGATTGCCAATCCAAATGTATGGCTCAGTTGTAAAGTGCTTGCTACATATGCATGAGGCCCTGAGCTTGGTTCCCAGCACCCAGCTAGGAAAGCTGGCCCGTGGCATGCACCTGCACTCCCAGGCTGCTGGGGTAGAGCTATGAGGCTTGCTGGCCAGTAGCTAATTGCCAGTCATAGGTTCAGTGAGAGATCCTGTCTCAAAGAATAGGGGGGAGAGCGACTGAAGACGTTCGATGTCTGCCTATGGTCTCTGTTAGCTTAATGCTTTTGTTTTACCATGCACCCATCTGTCCCATCTTCTATCCCCTTTGAGGCAGGATCTCATATAGCTCAGGTTGGCTTTAATTTCACTGTGTAGCTGACGATGATGCTAAACACCTGATCCTTCTACATGCACAGCTCTAGCGATAGGGTCACAGGTGTGCATGACTGCCCAATTTAGGTGGTGCTGGTATTGAGCTTGGGATTCAGGCATGCCAGGTAAGCACTCTACCAATTGAGCCACATCACCAGCCTTCTGTGCATATGTCTAGGCAACTCCAGGGTTCTTAAGTAGAATATTCAGTGTGAGGTCTAATGATCTACAGTCCCTCCCAAAAAACAGGAATCATTTCTTACTCATCTCTTTACTTCCCAGCATCCTGCTGGAAGCAGCGCACAGCTGACCTAGGTGTGCAGTTATCTCTATTGTTCACCCACTTAGTGCAGGGCAGGCACCGGTATGCTGCCTGCACCGCCCTCCATGGGCTCCACTAACTCTAGGCACCGGGTAGGGTGACTGCCAAACCTAACGTCTCTCCTTCCTCAGCAGCTCTCAGCTTGCCCCAGGTCTGGTTGGAAGACTGAGACCACTCCCTCCCTTCAGGACTCCCTGGAACCCTCCCTGGGATCCACAGGGCGGATGAAGATGGCTGATTACCACAAACTCACTTCCGTGTGTGTGTGTGTGTGTGTGTGTGTGTGTGTGTGTATACCTCCCCCAAACACAGGTAAATAAATAAAATGCAATAAAAACGTTTTTGGAAGAAATACAGCATCCAGCCTCCATCCTCACTGTCTTTTGGAAAAGCTGTGATAATTGCATGTGAATATGTCTCCTGATGCCCGCTGTACAGAAGGGTGACCCCTCCCTGGGCTGATATCACACTAGAGGCTTTGTGCTACTCAGCCATGCAATAACCAAGTGTTTAAATATCTCTGGGATCCCAACTGCTTTGAATGCTTTCTGCAGCACCTGTTTACCTTCCTGCCCATCCTGGGAGGCAGCCATCTCTTTGTCTCCTATCTCTCAGGCAGAAAACAGAGACAGAGAGCCCAAGTTCTCATAACTACAGCAACTGAAGTCCTCAGAAGAAGCCTTGTGGGTATTCAAAAGCCCACAGACCCTTAAACCGTGACTGACGGGTGAAAACTCACAGGCTCTTTAGAGTCAGTTATTATAGACTATCTCTAGGCCCTTTTAACAGTCAGTATCAACCTCTGCAGCCAACATTTTCCGTACTCGAGAAAACTACAGTCCCAGGTATTCCATGACTCAGGAGATAGATGTGAGTTGAAGGCCAGCCTCAACTACAGAGTGAACTTGATTGAAGTCAGACCCAACTACAGAGTGAGTTTGACTGAGGCCAGCCTAGGAGATCCTGCCTCAAATAAACAACCCCACAAAACCTCTTGGATTTTATGATGAACCCAACAGACCCTTAGTTTCTGAACCCTATTGAAGAGTCTTCTACAGACACACACACACACACACACCTTCTATGTCTACCTATATATTCTAAATATACCTATCTGATAAGACCACATTTGGCTCACTTTACTTCTGTGACTGTCGATGTCACTTCCACAGAGGGAACATGTCTGTAGGGGTAAAGGGTAACACTGAGTCTGTGTTCCTGAGTGATGGGGATTTGGCTCAGAATAACAACTTCCTTGTTCTCTATAAAGCAGGTTAATGTTATGTTGGTAGTGCTGTGGAAGAGCTCGGCTAAGCCAACCTCACAACCCCAGATGTGCCCACTCTGCTGTCTCAGGTATCCCAGGCACAGAATGGCAGCTGCTTACCTGGCTGCTGGCCGCTGCCCCCATCCAGGAGTTGAAGCTGAAGCCTATTTGGTGCTGGGCTGGGCTAGTGGGAGGCCAGTTCCTTGAGGGGCTATTTGGGTACAGGTTCAAGGTGGGAACTCCTAACTCATGGATGAAGTCACACTTCTTAAGCTATAGCAAGGAGGGCTTTGGGGATGAACCAGGTCGGCTAAAGTCCTCGAGGTTGGCTCTGAGCCACAACTCCACCTCTGGGCTGTTTCTTTCTGCTTTTCTTGGGAGTTTGCCCAGGCTCACCTCTGGGACCTTGTGTTCTGTTCTAAACTCTGAGATTGAGGCTCTTTGGCAGGCAGGAGATCAGTCCTGGCTCCAACTATGACATTTCTAGAATATTCTGATCATCCTCTATGGTAGTGGGCAATATGTCATTTACTATTTTGCCTTTATAGTTTCTTTGGATTTTTTTATTTTATTGATTTTATTGAGCTCTACATTTTTCTCCGCTCCTTTTTCTGCCTCTGCCCTCCCCTTCAACCCTCTCCTGTGATCCCCATGCTCCCAATTTACTCAGGAGATCTTGTCTTTTCTACTTTCCATGTAGATTAGATCCATGTATGCCTCTCTTAGGGTCCTCATTGTTGTCTAGGTTCTCTGAGATTGTATTTATGGGCTAGTTTCCCTTGCTTTATGTCTAAAAACACTAATGAATGAATACATATGATAATTGTCTTTCTAGGTATGGGTTAACTCACTCAATATTATGTTTTCTAGCTCCATCTATTTGCCTGCAAATTTCAAGATGTCGTTATTTTTTTCTGCTGTGTAGTACTCCATTGTGTAAATGTACCACATTTTCCTTATCCATTCTTTGGTCAAGGGTCATTTAGGTTGTTTCCAGGTTCTGGTTATAACAAACAAAGCTGCTATGAACATGGCTGAGCACATGTCCTTGTCACACAATTGAGCATCCTTTGGATATATACCCAAAAGTGTATTCCTAATTTTCTGAGAAATCACCACACAGACATCCAGAGGGGCTGTAGCAGCTTGCATTCCCACCAGCAATGCAGGAGTGTTCCATTTGCCCCACATCATCTCCAGCATAAGTTGTCATCAGTGTTTTTGATCTTGGCCATTCTTCCAGGTGTAAGATGGTTTCTCAGAGTTGTTTTGATTTGCATTTCTCTGATGATTAAGGATATTGAGCATTTTCTTAAGTGTTTTTCAGCCATTTTAGAGTCCTCTGTTGAGAGTTTTCTGTTTAGGTCTCTACTCCATTTTTTATTGTATTATTTGTTCTTTTGATGACCAATTTCTTGAGTTCTTTTTATATTTTGGAGACAAGACCTCTTTCTGATGTGGGGTTGATGAAGATCTTTTCCCATTCTGTAGGCTGTCATTTTGTCTTATTGACTGTGTCCTTTGCTTTACAGAGCTTTCCAGTTTCAGAAGGTCCCATTTATTAATTCTTTCTCTCAGTGTCTGTGCTACTGGGGTTATATTTAGGAAGTGTTCTCCTGTGCCAATGCGTTCAAGTGTACTTCCCACTTTCTTTTCTGTGAGGTTCAGTGTGGCTGGCTTTATGTTGAGGTCTTTAATCCATTTGGACTTTAGTTTTGTGCATGGTGATAGATATGGGTCTATTTTCATTCTTCTACATGTTGATATCCAGTTATGCCAGCAGCATTTGTTAAATATGCTTTCTTTTTTCCATTTGATATTTTTTTGCTTCTTTGTCAAAAATCAGGTGTTCAAAAGTGTGTGGATTAATATCCAGATCTTCAATTCGGTTCCATTAGTCCTCCTGCTTTATTGTTATGCCAATATCAGGCTGTTTTCAGTACTGTAGCTCTGTAGTAGAGTTTGAAGTCAGGGATTGTGATGCCCCCAGAAGTTCTTTTATTGTATGGGATTGTTTTGGCTATCCTGAGTTTTTTGCTTTTCCATATGAAGTTGAGTTCAAGGTTTGTGAAGAATTTTGCTTGGTGTTCTCCTTACTCCACATCCTCTCCAGCAAAGGCTATCATTGGTGTTTGTTTCTCAGGAATTTCGGGATCAACCTACCCCAGGATCCAGCAATACCACTCCTGGGAATATACCCAAGAAATGCCCTATCATACTACAAAAGCATTTGTTCAACTATGTTCATAGCAGCGTTATTTGTAATAGCCAGAACCTGGAAACAACCTAGATGCCCCTCAATGGAAGAATGGATAAAGAAATTGTGGAACATATATGCATTAGAGTACTACTCAGCGGTAAAAAACAATGACATCTTGAATTTTCCATGCAAATGGATGGAAATAGAAAACACTATCCTGAGTGAGGTAACCCAGACCCAAAAAAGATGAATATGGTATGAACTCACTCATTAGTGGATTCTGTCCATAAATAAAGGACACTGAGCCTATAATTCATGATCCTAGAGAAGCTAAATAGTAAGGTGAACCCAAAGAAAAACATGCAGTTATCCTCCTGGATATTGGAGGTAGACAAGATTTCCAGGCAAAAATTGAGAGCTTGGGGGTGGGGGTGGAGTGAGGGTAAGGGGAGATGGGGAGAGAGAAGTGAGAAGGGGAGGATGGGGAGAGCTTGGGGGAAAGGGATGGTTGGGATGGAGGAAGAGTGGATATGGGAGCAGGGAAGTATATATCTTAATTAAAGGAGCCATTTTAGGGTTGGCAAGAGACTGGACTCTAGAGGGGTTCCCAGGTGTCCAAGGAGATGTCCCCAGCTTGTTCCTTGAGCAGCTGAGGAGAGGGAGCCTGAACTGGCCCTATCCTATAGCCACACTGATGTGATATCTTGCATATTGCCATAGAACCTTCATCTGGTGATGGATGGAGATAGAGACAGAGACTCATATTGGAGATGAGCTCCCAAGGTCCAAATGAGGAGCAGAAGGAGGGAGAACATGAGGAAGGAAGTCAGGACTGTGAGGGGTGAGCCCACCCACTGTGATGGTGGGGCTGTTCTAATGGGAATTCACCAAGGCCAGCTGGGTTGGGACTGATGGAGCATGTGATCAAACTGGACTCTCTGAACGTGGCTGATATGGAGGGCTGACTGAGAAGCCAAGGACAATGGCACTGGGTTTTGATTCTACTCCATGTACTGGCTTTGTGGGAACCTAGTCTGTTTGGATGTTCACCTTCCTAGACCTGGATGGAGCGGGGAGGACCTTGGACTTCCCACAGGGCAGGGAACCCTGACTGCTCTTTGGACTGGAGAGGGAGAAGGAGGGAGAGTAGGGGGAGAGGGAGGGAAATGGGAGGAGGTGAAAATTTGTAATAATAATAATAATAATAATAATAATAATAATAATAAAAGAAAAAGAATTTTGCTGGGGTTTTGATGGGCATTGCATTGAATCTGTAGATTGCTTTTGCTAAGATTGCAATTTTTACTATGTTAATTCTACCTACCCAAGAGCATGGGAGATCTTTCCACTTTCTTGTGTCTTCTTTAATTTCTTTCTTCAAAGATTTATAGTTCTTGTCATATAAGTCTTCCACTTGTTTGGTTAGAGTTACTGCGAGACATTTTATGCTATTTGTGGCTATTGTGAAGGGTGATGTTTCTCTGAATTCTTTCTCAGCCCATTTTTCATCTGTGTAAAGAAGGGCTACCCATTTTTATTTTAGTTAATCTTGTATCCTGTTACATTACTAAAAGTATTTATGAGCTGCAGAAGTTCCTTGGTAGAATTTTTTGGGGTTGCTTATGTAAACTATCAATCATCAGCAAACAGTGAAAGTTTGACTTCTTTTCTGATTTGTATCCCCTTAATCTCCTTTTGGTGTCTTATTGCTCCAGCTAGGACCTCAAGAACTATATTGAATAGATATGAAGAGAGTGGACAACCTTGTCTTGTTCCTGATTTCAGTGGGATCGCTGTAAG
This sequence comes from Chionomys nivalis, assembly GCF_950005125.1. Classification (NCBI taxonomy): domain Eukaryota; kingdom Metazoa; phylum Chordata; class Mammalia; order Rodentia; family Cricetidae; genus Chionomys; species Chionomys nivalis. Next base: position 72,247,679 of record NC_080087.1, read on the forward strand.
TTTCTCTCCATTTAGTTTGATGTTGGCTGTTGGCTTGCTGTATATTGACTTTATTATGTTTAGGAATGTTCCTTGTATCTCTGCTCTCTTCAAGACCTTTATCATGAAGGGACGTTGAATTTTGTCAAAAGCTTTTTTAGCATCTAATGAGATGATTTTAGTAAGGAGGCCACGTGTTCATTTCCCACTCCCCAGACTCCCGAAATAACCACAAGGAAACTGTATTAATTAAATCATTGCTTGGCCAATTACTTAAATGTTTTGCTAGCTAGCTCTTACATCTAGAATTAGCCCATTTATTTTATATTTTACCACGAGGTTCTTGGCCTACTGGCAAGGTTTCAGCATGTCTGTCTCAGGCAGCTCCATGGCTTCTCTTTCATTCTGCTTCCTCTCTCCTAGCATTCAGCTTAGTTTTCCTTGTCTAGTTCTGCTCTACCCTATCACAGGCCCCAAACAGCTTCTTTATTAACCAATGGTATTCACAGCATACAGAGGGGAAATCCCACATCAGATGATCATGTGATTTTTAATTTTCAGCTTGTTATATGGTGGATTACGTTGACAGATTTTCATATGTTGAGCCATCCCTGTATCTCTGGGATGAAGCCAAATTGATCATGATGGATGCTTGTTCTGATGTGTTCTTGGATTCGATTTGCCAGTATTTCATTTAATATTTTTGCATCAATGTTCATGAGTGAGCTTGATCTTTAATTCTCTTTCTTAGTAATGTCTTTTTTTTTAAATTTATTTATTTATTTATTAAAGATTTCTGCCTCTTCCCCGCCACCGCCTCCCATTTCCCTCCCCCTCCCCCAATCAAGTCTTTCTCCCTTGTCAGCCCAAAGAACAATCAGGGTTCCCTGCCCAGTGGGAGGTCCAAGGACCACCCACCTCCATACAGGTCTAGTAAGGTGAGCATCCAAACTACCTAGGCTCCCACAAAGCCAGGACCTGCAATAGGATCAAAAACCCATTGCCATTGTTCATGAGTTCTCAGTAGTCCTCATCGTCCGCTATGTTCAGCGAGTCCGGTTTTGTCCCATGCTTTTTCAGACCCCGGTCAGCTGGCCTTCGTGAGTTCCCGATAGAACATCCCCATTGTCTCAGTGTGTGGGTGCACCCCTCGCGGTCCTGAGTTCCTTGCTCGTGCTCTCTCTCCTTCTGCTCCTCCTTTGGATCGTGAGACTTCAGTCTGGTGCTCCAATGTGGGTCTCTGTCTCTGTCTTCTTTCATCACCTGATGAAGGTTAATATTCAGGAGGATGCTTATATGTTTTTCTTTGGGTTCACCTTCTTATTTAGCTTCTCTGGGATCATGAATTATAGTCTCAATGTCCTTTATTTATGGCTAGAAACCAAATATGAGTGAGTACATCCCATGTTCCTCTTTTTGGGTCTGGCTTAACTCACTCAGGTTAGTGTTTTCAATTTCCGTCCATTTGCATGCAAAATTCAAGAAGTCATTGTTTTTTACTGCTGAGTAGTACTCTACTATGTATATATTCCATACTTTCTTCATCCATTCTTCCATTGAAGGGCATCTCGGTTGTTTCCAGGTTCTGGCTATTACAAACAATGCTGCTATGAACATAGTTGAGCATACTTTTGTTGTATGATAAGGCATCTCTTGGGTATATTCCCAAGAGTGGTATTGCTGGGTCCAGGGGTAGGTTGATCCCGACTTTCCTGAGAAACCGCCACACTGCTTTCCAAAGTGGTTGCACAAGTTTGCATTCCCACCAGCAATGGATGAGTGTACCCCTTTCTCCACAACCTCTCCAGCAGAGGCTATCATTGGTGTTTTTTATTTTAGCCAAATACAGGTGTAAGATGGTATCTTAATGTTGTCTTGATTTGCATTTCCCTGATTGCTAAGGGAGTTGAGCATGATCCTAAGTGACTTTTGGCCATTTTTACTTCTTCTGTTGAGAATTCTCTGTTCAGCTCAGTGCCCCATTTTATAATTGGATTGATTAACCTTTTACAGTCTAGTTTCTTGAGTTCTTTATATATTTTGGAGATCAGACCTTTGTCAGTTGCGGGGTTGGTGAAGATCTTCTTCCAGTCAGTGGGTTGCCTTTCTGTCTTAGTGACAGTGTCCTTTGCTTTACAGAAGCTTCTCAGTCTCAGGAGGTCCCATTTATTCAATGATGTCCTTAGTGTTTGTGCTGCTGGGGTTATACGTAGGAAGTGGTCTCCTGTGCCCATGTGTTGTAGAGTACTTCCCACTTTCTCTTCTATCAGGTTCAGTGCGTTCGGACTGATATTGAGGTCTTTAATCCATTTGGACTTGAGTTTTGTGTGTGGTGATAGATATGGATCTATTTTCATTCTTCTATAGATTGACATCCAGTTTTGCCAGCACAATTTGTTGAAGATGCTCTCTTTTTTCCATTGTATACTTTTAGCTCCTTTATTGAAAATCAGGTGTTCATAGGTTTGTGGGCTAAAGTCAGGGTCTTCTATTCAATTCCATTGGTCGACTTCTCTGATTTTATGCCAATACCAAGCTGTTTTCAATACTGAAGCTCTGTAATAGAGTTTGAAGTCAGGGATGGTAATGCCTCCAGATGATTTTTTATTGTATAAGATTGTTTTGGCTATCCTGGGTTTTTTGTTTTTCCATATAAAGTTGACTATTGTCTTCTCCAGATCTGTGAAGAATTTTGATGGGATTTTGATGGGGATTGCATTGAATTTTGGTAGAATTGCCATTTTTACTATGTTGATCCTCCCAATCCAAGAGCAAGGGAGATCCTTCCATTTTCTGGTGTCCTCTTTAATTTCTTTCTTCAAAGACTTAAAGTTCTTGTCGAATAGATCTTTCACTTCATTGGTCAGAGTTACCCCAAGATATTTTATGCTATTTGTGGCTATCGTGAAAGGTGATGGTTCTCTGATTTCCCTCTCTGCTTCCTTATCCTTAGTGTATAGGAAGGCAACTGATTTTTTGGATTTGATTTTGTAACCTGCCACATTACCAAAGGTGTTTATCAGCTGTAGGAGTTCTTTGGTAGAATTTTTGGGGTCGCTTATGTATACTATCATATTATCTGCAAATAACGAAAGCTTAACTTCTTCCTTTCCAATATGGATCCTCTTGATCCCCTTATGTTGTCTTATTGCTATTGCTAGAACTTCAAGCACTATATTGAAGAGGTATGGAGAGAGTGGACAGCCTTGTCGTGTTCCTAATTTTAGTGGGATGGCTTTTATTATATTTAGGTATGACCCTTGTATCCCTAATCTCTCCAAGACCTTTATCATAAAGGGTTATTGAATTTTGTCGAATGCTTTTTCAGCATCTAATGAAATGATCATATGTTTTTTTTCTTTCAGTTTATTTATATGGTGGATTACATTGATAGACTTTCGTATGTTGAACCAGCCCTGCATCTCTGGGATGAAGCCTACTTGATCATAATGTATAATTTTTCTAATGTGTTCTTGGATTTGGTTTGCCAGTATTTTATTGAGAATTTTTGCTTCGTTGTTCATGAGTTGAGTCTTTGTGTGGTTTTGTTATCAGGGTAACTGTAGCTTCATAAAAGGAATTTGGCAATGACTCTTCTGTTTCTATATTGTGAAATACATTTAGGAGTATAGGTATTAGCTCTTCTTGGATGTTCTGGTAGAATTCTGCATTGAAACCATCTAGTCCTGGGCTTTTTTTGGAAGGGAGATTTTTGATAACTCTTTCTAATTATTTCGACTAACAGGTCTATTTAGATTGTTCACCTGGTCTTGGTTTAGGTTTGGTATATGGTACTTATCTAAAAAAGTGTTTATTTCTTTTGCATTTTCCATTTTTGTGGCATACAGGCTTTTGTAGTAAGATCTAATGATTCTCTGAATTTCCTCTGTGTCTGTGGTTATGTCCCCCTTTTCATTTCTGATCTTATTTATTTGCATGTTCTCTCTCTGTTGTTTAATTAGTTTGTATAGGGGTTTGTCGATCTTGTTGATTTTCTCCAAGAACCAACTTTTTGTTTCATTGATTCTTTGGACTGTTTTCTGTGTTTCTGTTTTGTTGATTTCTGCCCTCAGTTTGATTATTTCCAGTCTTCTACTCCTCTTAGGTGAGTCTGCTTCTTTTTTTTCTAGAGCTTTCAGGTGTGCTGTTAAGTCCCCAGTGTATGCTTTCTCCGTTTTCTTTAAGTGGGCACTTAGTGCTATGAACTTTCCTCTGAGCACTGCTTTCATCGTGTCCCATAGGTTTGAGTATGTTGTCTCTTTATTTTCATTAAATTCAAGGAAGACTTTAATTTCTTTCTTAATTTCTTCTTTGACCCAGGTGTGGTTCAGTAGTTGACTGTTCAGTTTACATGAGTTTGTTGGCTTTCTGGGGGTAGCATTGTTGGTGCCTTCTAACTTTAATCCATGGTGATCTGATAAGACACAAGTGAACACTGATATTTTTTATTGTATCTGTGGAGGTTTCCTTTGTTTCTGAGTATGTGGTCAATTTTCGAGAAGGTTCCATGAGCTGCAGAGATGAAGGTGTATTCTTTCCTTTTTGGGTGGAGTGTTCTATAGATGTCTGTTAAGTCCATTTGCTTCATTACCTCCAACAATTCTCTTAATTCTCTATTAGTTTTCTGTCTGATTGACCTGTCCATTGGTGAGAGAGGTGTGTTGAAGTCTCCTACTACTAGTGTGTGTGATTTGATGTTTGCCTTGAGTTTTAGCAATATTTCTTTTACATAAGTGGGTGCTTTTATATTAGGGGAGTAGATATTCAGGACTGAGTCTTCATCCTGATGAATTGTTCCTGTTATGAGTATAAAGTGTCCCTCTCGATCTCTTCTGATTGATTTTAGTTTGAAGTCAGTTTTGTTAGAAATTAGTATGGCCACACCTGCTTTTTTCTTAGGACCATTTGCTTGAAAAACCTTTTCCCATCCCTTTACTCTGAGTAGATGCCTGTCTTTGTGGTTGAGATGAGTTTCTTGCAAACAGCAGAATGTTGGATCCTGTTTTCGTATCCAATCTCTTAGCCTGTGCCTTTTTATAGGTGAATTGAGACCATTAATAATAAGTGATATTAATGACCAGTGGTTGTTTACTCTGGTTATTCTTATTGCTTTTGGTAGAAGAGTTTGTGTGTCTCCCTTCTTTGAGTTGTGCTGTTGAAGGGTCGCTAGATGCCTGAGTTATTGTAGGCAGTGTTGGCAATGTTGAATTCCTTGGGTTGTGATTTTCCTTCTATTACTTTCTGTAGGGCTGGATTTGTGGCTACGTATTGTTTAAATTTGTTCTTATCCTGGAAAATTTTGTTTTCTCCATTGATAGTGAATGATAGCTTGGCTGGGTCTAGTAGTTTGGGTTTGCATCCGTGGTCTCTTAGTTTCTGTAGTACCTCTATCCAGGACCTTCTGGCTTTCATGGTTTCCATAGACAAGTCAGGTGTAAGTCTGATAGGTTTACCTTTATAAGTTACTTGACCTTTTTCCTTTGCAGCTCTTAATATTCTTTCTTTAATCTGTATATTTTGTGTTTTGATTATTATATGGCGAGGGGACTTTTTTTTTTGATCCAGTCTGTTTGGTGTTCTGTATGCTTCTTGAATATTCAAAGGAATGTCTTTCTTTGTGTTGGGAAAGTTTTCTTCCATAATTTTGTTAAAAATATTTTCTGGACCTTTGAGCTGTGCCTCTTCTCCTTTTTCTATCCCTATTATTCTTAGGTTTGGTCTTTTTATTGTGTCCCATATTTTCTGAATGTTTTGTGATGAGAATTTGTTGGTTTTGCTGTTTTCTTTGATCAGACCATTTATTTTCTCTATGGTGTCTTCAGAATCTGAGATTCTTTCTTCTATCTCTTGTATTATTGATTATGCTTGTTTCTGTAGTCTCTGCTCATTGACCTAGATTTTCCATATCCAGCTGGTCCTCAGTTTGTGTTTTCTTCCTTGCTTCCATTTCAGTTTTCAATTCTTGGACTGTTTCCATTACCTGTTTGATCATTTTTTCTTGGTTTCCCAGGGTATCATTTACATATTTACTCATTTCTTCAAACTTTTTGTTATACTTCTCATTCATTTCTATGAGGGTGTTTTTTACATGTTGTTTAAGGGACTCTATTGCTTTCATAAAGTCAGTTTTTTCCTCTTCTTCTGTGTTAGGGTGTTTAAGTCCTTGTGTTGTAAGATCATTGGGTTCTGGTGTTTTCATGTTGTTTTTCAGATTGTTGGGTGAATTCTTGCCTTGGCATCTGGCTATCTCCTCTTATCGATGCTATCTAATGGGTTTGATTTAATTGTAGCAGGGCGATCTGCTCTCAGGGTGGGCTTCACTGTTTCATGCTTGTACTATCCCGCATCCGCTGAGTCTGCTTGTCAGTGTCTCCACCACTTGGCTTGCACGCCAGTGCCTCTGCTGCCTGGGCCCGCCTGCGCACTGGTGCCTCTGCCGCCTGGGCCTCAGGGTGGGTTTTCTTATGTGCACCTTACTAATCACCAAAATCCTTAGTAATGTCTTTATGTGGTTTGGGTATTGGGGTAATTGAAGCCTCATAAAAAGAGTTTGGTAATGTTCCTTCTGTTTCTATTGTGTGGAACAATTTGAGGAGTATTGGTATTAGTTCTTCTTTGAAAGTCTTGTAGAATTTGAGCTGAAACCATATGGTCCTGAGACTTTTTTTTGTTTGTTTGTTTGTTTTTTGTTTGTTTGTTTTTCGAGACAGGGTTTCTCTGTGGCTTTGGAGCCTGTCCTGGAACTAGCTCTGTAGACCAGGCTGGTCTTGAACTCACAGAGATCTGCCTGCCTCTGCCTCCTGAGTGCTGGGATTAAAGGCATGCGCCACCATCGCCCGGCAGTCCTGAGACTCTTGATGACTGTTTCTATTTCTTTAGAAGTTATAGGTCTATTTAATTTGCTTATCTGGTATTGATTTAATTTTGGTAAGAGATGTTTATCCAGAAAGTTGTCTATTTCCTTTAAGTTTTCTAATTTTGTGGAGTACAGGTTTTCAAAATATGACCTGATGATTCTCTGGATTCCCTCTGTGTCTGTTGTTATGTCCCCCTTTTCATTTCTGATTTTGTTAATATGGATATTCTCTTTCTGCCTTTTGGTTAGTTTGAATAAAGGTTTGTCTAAGAACCAAGTCTTTGACTCATTGATTCTTTATATTGTTTTCTTTTTTTTCTATTTTGTTGATTTCAGTACTCAATTTGATTATTTCCTGCCATCTAGTTCTCTTGCTTCTCTTTGTTCTAAAGTTTTCAAATGTTCTGTTAATTCACTAATGTGGGATTTTTCTAGCTCCATTATGTAGGCATTTAGTGCTGTGAACTTTCCTCTTACTTAACACTGTTTTCAATGTGTCCCATAAATTTGGGTATGTTGTGTGGTCATTTTCATTGAATTTTAAGAAGTCTTTAATTTCCCCCTTTATTTCTTCCTTGACCCATTGATGCTTCAAGTGAACATTGTGTAATTTCCATGTGTTTGTGGGCTTTTTGTAATTAATGTTTCTGTTGAATACTAGTTTTAAGCCATGGTGACTCAATAAGATACATGGGGATGGGGTTATTCATCTTTTTTTTAACCTGTTGAGGTTTGTTTTGTTACCAAGTATGTGGTCAGTTATTGAGAAGGTTTCATGAGGTGCTGAGAAGAAGGTATATTCTTTTATGTTTGGATGGAATGTTCTATAGATGTCTGTTAAGTCCATTTGCATCATAACATCTGTTAGTTCCCTTATTTCTCTGTTCATTTTTTTGTCTGACTGACCTGTCGAGTGGTGAGAGGGGAGTGTTGAAGTCTCCCACTATTAGTGTGTGGTGTTTAATGTATGATTTAAGCTTTAGAAGTGTTTCTTTTACATATGAGGGTGCCCTTATATTTGGGACATATATGTTCAGTATTGAGATTACCTCTTGATGGATTTTTCCTGTGACTGATATGAAATGTTCTTCTTTGTCTCTTTTGATTGATTTTAGTTTGAAGCCTATTTTGCTAGATATTGTGATAGATACACCAGCTTGTTTCTTAGGTCCATTTGATTGGAATATTTTTTCCCAACCCTTTATTCTGAGGCCATGTCTGTCTTTAAGGTTGAGGTGTGTTTCTTATATGCTGCAGAATGATGTTTTCATATCCAATCTGTTAGCTTGTGTCTTTTTATAGGTGAGTTGAGTCCATTTATATTAAGGGATACTAATGACCAGTGATTACTATCTCCTGTTAATTTAGTTTTTGTTGATGGTGATGTTATTTTGTGTGTTTTCCCCTTCTTTGGGATTTGTTGCTGTGAGACTATAAGTTGTCTGTGTTTTTGTTAATGTAGCCAACATCCTTGGGTTGGCGTTTCTTCCTTCTAGTATTTTGTGTGGGGCTGGGTTTGTGGCTAGGTATTGGTTAAATCTGGTTTTGTCATAGAATATCTTGTTTTGTCCTTCTACTATGGTGATTAAAAGTTTTTATGGGTATAATAGTCTGGGCTGGCATCTGTGGTTTCTTAATATCTGCATAATGCTTGACCAGGACCTTCTGGCTTTTATTGTCTCCATTAAGATGTCAGGTGTAATTCTGATAGGTTTGCCTTTATATGTTATTTGGCCTTTTTCCTTGCAGTGCTCAATATTCTTTCTCTATTCTGTATGTTTAGTAATTTGATTATTATGTGGGACTTTTTTTTGATACAGTCTATTTGGTGTTCTGTATGCTTTTTGTATCTTCATCGGCATATCTTTCTTTAGGTTGGGGAGTTTTCTTCTATGATTTTGTTAAATATATTTTCTGTGATTTTGAGTTGAACTTCTTCTTCTATACCTATTATTCATAGGTTTGGTCTTTTCATGGTGTTCCATATTTCCTGGATATTTTGTGTTAAGCTTTTGTTAGATTTAATGTTTTCTTTGACTGATGAGTTTGTTTCCTCTATTGTATATTCAATGCTTGAGATTTTCTCTTCCATCACTTGTATTCTGCTGTTTATGCTGTATTTGTGGTTCCTGATTGTTTTCTCATGATTTTTGTTTCTATAATTCCCTTGGATTTCTGTTTCTTTAATTCCCTCAGCTAGTGTTTTCTTTATTGTCTCTATTTTATTTTTCAAGTCTTGAATAGTTTTTTTTTATATGTTTGGTTGATTTTTCTTGGTTTTCTTTAAGGGGTTTGTTTATGTCTTCCAATTTTTTGTTTTTCTTTTCCTCCATTTCTTTGAGGGAATTTAAAGCTACTTTTTAGGCCATATTCTTCTGCTTCATCTATATTTGGTTGTTCAAGTCTTGCTGTTGTAGGGTCACTAGTTTTTACTGGTGTTGTGTTGCTCTTTGTGGTGTTGTGTGTTATTACCTTGTCTACCCATCTTTTCCTTTGATTGGTGTAGTTGGGCTGTCTGTGACTCTGGTGATCAGTCTTCTAGATGCCAACGCATTCAAAGCCTAGATGGTTGCTCCTTGTGATGCAGTCAGTGCCACAGTTCCAGTCACCCCATTGGTCACTCTGTGTTCCTGGAGGTCACCTGGCTCTCCCAGGATTTGCTCTGCTCCTGCTCCTGTGGAGTTCACTGTCTCATGATTGCTCCAGCCTAAGTTGCTAGCTCAGTCTTGTTTCCATAAATGTCCCTGGTCTGGATCCACTCATGCTCCTGTGGAGTTCGCTCTCTCAGGCTTCCTCCAGCCTAGGTCGCTGGCTCAGTCTTGTTTTTTGAATTTAAAATGGTCTCAGACAGTTATTAAATAGGAATCTCACATACAAATATCTTTAAAAAGAACTTCGACAGATAACCCAATACTGTAGATAAAAAATTAGAGTATTCATTCTCACATCAGTGGACTCTTAGTCTGTTTTCATTCTTTTGGCCAAGGTCAATGGTGCTGCAACTGGCATTCTTACATCTCTCCCAAATATCTTGGGTTTTAGACTGGAGGGATCGTCCACTAGTTGTGAGCTCTTGCTGCACAATCCCAAGGAGCAGAGTTCAGATCCAAGTATCCACAAAACAAACCAGAAATCCTGTACACTCTTGTAACCCAAGATGTGCCAGGAGCAGAGACAAGAGAATCATTGGGACTTGTCAGCTTCCAGTCTAGCAAAGAAAAGGAAAGACCCAGATTCAGGAAGAGACCCTGCCTCAAAGCAATAAGTGGAGAATGCTAGAGCCAGACACTCAGCACTCTCTCCTGTCCCCACACACCCTGGCATGTACATCTACTCACATGCAAATAAATACTTTCAAATAAACATTTTAGGTTATATATGTTTACTCATATACACATAAATTAAGTTTTAAAATGAACATCTTAGATTATATATTTCTAATATGTTCAACAAATTTCTTTATGTATTATTTAATGTCCTTTTGTTCATCATTAACCTTGAGTTTGGTTATACTTATAAATGGCATCTCATTTTCAAGACATTTTCTTATTAATTACAGTAGATATTAATTCATATGTATTGTTGGTCTATCCTGTATCTGTTTTATTAATATTTTACTTTTCCATTTTCATCGATGTGTATGGTTTGTGTGTATATATATATACACACACACACATATGTGTTTTCATGTGTTTGGTCACCCATGTGTATATGTTTTTGTATGAATATGCTATGAATATGCATGCATGTGGAGGCTTCAAGTTGATGTTTAGGATCATCATCAACAGATCTTCCACCTTAACCAATGAAGCCGAGTCTCTCACTCAAACTCAAAGCTGACCCATATGGTCGATCCCTAGCAAGCTTGCTCTGGGGAATGCCCTGTGAGGCTGGAATTACAGGCAGGCCACCACACCCATTCAAATTTACCCAGTTCTGGGGATCTCAACGCTGGTCCTTGTACTTTCATGGTAAGGGCTTTAACCACTGAATCATCTCCCCAACCATATCTTGTATCTATTTACAAGATAAAGCATACCCTCTTTATATACAGGCACAGATTTTTTTCAATAAATTGGAATCATTGAATCAATGGGTGTGCACACTTTATTCATGGGAAATTATTCAACTCAATTTGTATGTGCTTTATCACTATCTATGAGTTATGTGCATGAGAATCAATTTTTGTCTTTATGACTAATTGGATAGTTTTTAAACCACGGTCACCCAGTGAGAATCATTGTATTTTTCTTTTAGTTTACATTTCCATGGTGCATTGTTTTATATTATCTGTAATTTGAACAGGATCTAGTATCACTTTAGAGACAAAACTCTGGGCATGTCTGTGAAGGGAGTCTCTAGCATAGGTTAATTTAGGTGGGAAAACCCTATGGGCTCAGATTCCTAGGGCTGAATACCGCCATTCATCTCTCTCTGCTTCCTGACTACAGAGAAGTGGCTGCTGCTCTTCCTCCTGTCACCAGGCTTTCCTGGCCATGCCACTCTGAAGGGTGTATGATCATATCTATTTTACCAAATATTTATTTATTTGTGTATATGCATGCGCATGCACATATACATATATGTGTGGCGTCCAAACATACATGTATGTACAGACCAGAAGAGCACACCAGATTCCCTCCTCCATCACCCTTCACTTACTCTTTTGAAGTGGGTCTGTCCCTGAATCTGGAGCTGCTGTTTGCTCATCTAGGCTAGAAGCCCCAGCCTTCTTCCTGTCCCTGGAACTGGGGTCACAGGCATGTGTGGGATGCCTGGCTTGCTGCATGTGTGGGGATTCAACATCTGGTCCTCATGGTTGAACAGTGAATGCTCTTAACCACTAAGCAATACCTCCATTTGTTTTAACAAATATTTATTAAAATATAATTACTATTCCATAAAATTTACCAGAGCATATAGCTAAGTGCATTTTGTGTTTTATCTTTAATTTATCTTCCTTAATAATAAAAGCAATTGCTGCCTTTACTTACTCAACATTGTCTAAAGATCCTTTCTTGTTAATGGCTACTTTATTTTATTCATTTTTTCAAGATATGATTAATTATTTATTACCATTAAAGACTTATTTTTGACTGGGCTCAGACTTAGAAGTAGAAGCTCTCAGCAAGAACAGTTTATATTTCTTGGTGATCTGTTCCTGGCACTTTTTTTGGCTTCCTTCATCCTCTTGGCCAAAAGTTCAGCATATTCTGCTGCCTCCTCTCCATTTTACTTTGTTCATTGTTTCTTCAGAGCAACATTATGGCATCTGTGCTGCAGGACACATGGAGTAACAAGATGCTGAACCTTGGGCACTAAAAATATGGAATGCTTCTTGAATTTGAGTGCCATTCTTGCACAGGGGCCATGCTAGCTTTTTTTCTGTATCATTCCAGTTTTAGTACATGTGCTACCAAAGTGAGCACTATTTTACTAATTTTATTACATTTTCTTTATGCATGTGTGAGAGTGTGTGCATGTGCCACACTGTATGTGTGTGTGGATCAGAGGATAACTTGTGGGAGTTGGTGCTCTAATTCTACCATCTCTGTTCTGGGGATTGAACTCAGCTAGATCATCAAGGTGGGTCACAATCACTTTTACCCACAAAGCCATCTCATTAGAGTGGGTTCAAATTTTTTGCCTACTCTTTAATTTGGTTTTCTACCTATGGTGATTAGAATGGCCCCAATAGGCTCATATATTTGAATGTATGGTCTTTAGGGAGTGGTGGTACTTGACAAGAAGAATTAGGAGGTGCCAACTTGTTGGAGTAGGTGTGACCTTGATGGAGGAAATGTGTCACTGTACATGGGCTTTGAGGTTTCAGATGCTCAAATCAGGCCCAGCATCATCTCTCTCTTCCTGCTGCCTGTGGATCCAGATGTAGAACTGTTGCCTTCTCTAGCACCATGTCTGCCTGCATGTCGCCATGCTCACTGCCATGATGATAATGCACTAAACCTCTGAAACTGTAAGCCAGCCCCAATTAACTGCTTTCTTTTATAAGAGTTATCATGGTCACAGTGTCTCTTCACAGTGATAGAACAGTGACTAAGGCACTGCCATTTTCTTATTGCATTCTGTTAGTCCTTTACTATATATAATGTGTATGTTTATGAGCCATAAAAGTTCACACCCATTAAGAGAAAACACTCCCCAGTCAAAAATAATAATCTAAATATCTTGACTGGGCAGAGATTAACATTCCACTCAGGCTGGATCAATCACCAAGCCAAGGGGCACCTCCAGGAAGGTGGGCTCACCTTAAGAGGCACTAAAGAAATGGGCAGAATAATTAGTCCTCAAATGAGGTGCTGTGCTTTTCTTTCCCCAGCACTAGCATTGTAATGGGAGCTGCGGGCCTCTTCCCATAGCCCGGCTCCCTGCCACCCAGCTATTTTTACCCAAAATAACAACACACAAACTGTATTCATTTAAACACTGCTTGGCCCACTAGCTCTAGCCTCTTACGGGCTAATTCTCATATTTTGCCTAACCCATTTTTAGTAATCTGTGTAGCACCAGTCTTACCGGAAAAGATTTAGCATGTCTGACCTGGCGGGAGAGCTATCGAGTCTGAGCTCACTTCCTCTCCCTCCCAGCATTCTGTTCTGTTTACTCCACCCACCTGTGTTCTAACCTATGAGGGCCAAGCAGTTTCTTTATTTTTTAACCAATGACCTTCTTCCATCATTTTCCCTTTTTCTGTTTAAACAACAACAAAAAAAGGAAGGCTTTAACTTTAACATAGCAAAATTACATATACCAAAACAGTTATCAAGAATTACAATATTTACATCTATCTTATCTTTATCATAACTAAGGAAAACTATAACTAACTATATATTCTTCAACTCCATCAAAGACTCGAGAAGGATACAATATCTCCTAAGCAAACAAGAAATAAGCAACTTCCAAACTCTAGAAATGACAGAGACATTTCGCTGCCTAGACAGTCACCCAAAGTTCTTTTGTACCACTGGGGCATCCATCTTCAGCCTTCAGGCCCATAGTATCCAGAGACATTTCCATGAAGCAGGAAATTTCAAACTCAGTTCAGTCACTATCTGCCGTGTCCTGCAGAATGTCTCACAGACTCTTTCATGAATCAGGAACCCCGAAAGATCATCTCACCTTTAGGCAAGTTCAGCAGTCCTCTCTCTGCGGGTTCTTTGTGTTCAGATGAAGGCGAAGGCGTAAGTCACAAACAATCCCACGCTAGTTTGGAATTATGATTAATATAATGGTTATTTATTTAAAGGGGAAAAAACTTACAGATCACCGTCCCAGACAACAGCCCTCTGCGCAATCAGGAAGGGAGTCTAGTCGCCAGAAGTGGAACAGGAAGTAAGAGAGCGCAAGGAGGGAAGTGGCCACTTTTTTAAAGGGAGAGAGACCCCGCCCCAATGGGCTGGTATCTCAGACTATTGGCTGGAGGAGTGGAAGGACCTCCCGCAACACCTCCCCCTTTTGTTTAAGTAAAAAAGTCCTAAACCTACTACGGAATTATATACAATAAGTACAAATATCCTATTCTAACTAGCTTAAGTCTTATATAATATATAGCTTGGCCAAGTCATGAGTGGAAAGTAACTATATTTATATAGTCTTCATCCCCATCAAAGATCTGAGAAGGGAAATAATGTTACCTGAGTAATTAGGAAGTGCAATCAAACAACTTCCAAAACATGCAACAAATCACAGAGACAACTAGCTACCTGGGCAATCACCCAAGTTCACGTTTGCAGCGTTGAACCAACCAACTTTGGCTAAGGCCTAACATAACTGACATACCATTTTCAAAGGCAAGAAATTTGTCAAAACTATCTTACCCTGTCTTGGCAGGATATGACAGTCTTGTTTTTTCCATTCACAGATACTCTGTATTTCTGTCAGTGGTTGAGGTATGGGCACTTCTTTGCCAAAAGCCAGTTCAGCCAAGAAGAAAGGCTCCAGGTGGAGTGTCTTTGGTGCTCAACATTCTCTCAGGAATAGAACGGTGTTGCCAGGAGCAATTGTGTCTCACTACCACAAAACTCTGAGTTAGATTAAAGGCCATTTTCTACAGCTCTTTGAAGAGGTTGAAGATTATCTATCTATACTGAGTATAATCTCTATGTATCTAAAGAACCTGATTAGTCTAATTATAAATGACAAACTTAGAATACTATTGATCTATATAATTCTCAATACCTATCTAACTTAAAGACTAAGACAATAACTGACTGTGAAACAAATGAGGACAATGACCTCCTAATATAAACAATGTACAAATATACATTGCAGTATGGTAAATATATATCAATACACAAACAATATATAAGTATCTTAATCAGAGGTAGAAATGTACACTGCAATATGGTAAATATATACAAGATATATCAATACAATATTTGTCAATACATAAAAAATGTTTTAAACAGAGGTAGAAACATGCATGCATACAATAGTCAATATAATTTAACTTTGTATCAATATATAAGAATCGATACCAATATATTTGTCTCAAAACAATAACTCACAAGTACCAACAAGTACCAATCTATTATTCCATCATCCCATTATCCCTATTTTTTTTTTCAAAATAATCCCTGAGCTTATAAAATTCCTTCCCCAACCCTCAACCATATACCAATTATAATCAACCCCTAAATGATGTCCCTAAACCCAAGGGCAAACTTTACTGGGAGAGGAGACGTCGTGCTCTAGAGTTACTTCCAACTGTCATGGGGGCGACATTCTTTCTGGGGGATCCTGTGAAAGTAAAATGATGGTTAAATTTCAAGATCAATGTCTTTTAAAATTACAAATAGTCTCTGAGTATTTTGTGCAGGTCTGACCAGAATGTTGCATAAGATGTGCACTGTTTCAGCTAACCAAGTTGGAACTGTCTTGTGCAGCTGGTACCCAAAACAGGTCTTGTAGTAGCGCTATCAGTATCATGACATCGTATCAACCAGGTGGAGTTGTTGTTATGGGGCCCCATCTTCTTCCTGGAAACTTCAAATGTCACTTCAGGAAAAACTCATTGTTCATTGTGAAAAAACTTAAAAACTTAAAAAACTTAAACATTAATCATATAGACATATATATATATATTCAATGAAAGGCATGATAGATATATTCAATGAAAAGTATGATAGATAGGAAGCAAAGCAAAGATGTTTTCTAAACTCATATTTCTTTCTGTCCCCTATCATGGCTCTTGACATGAGACAGAAACTCCAGAAACTCTGGGTTTTTCTCTTACCAACAGGCTTGGAATTGGAGAGGGACTGAGCCAGAGTTCAACTTCAAAACCAGCTCTATAAATTTAGAAATATGGTTTAGTATATTTTACTTACATAACCTATTCAGTTTTCTTGATAGTTCCTATTGGGCAGGTATTTTTCCATCTGTCAGTATCCAAACATCCAGGGTCCCTTGAATTTTTCAAAGATGAGTGTTTTCCTGTGGAGATAAGAACAGAACCCTGCCCCCATTCTATATGTTTTTCTTACCACCTGTATGAATATCATCATTGTGGATGAGTTGTCATTTTTCCTTTCCAAGAGGTTTCTCCTCTTCAAAGCGAACCTTTATTAATCTTGATGGTATCCACAATTTCTTCTCCTGTGGAAACAAGAGCAAAACCTCTTCCCCAACGTAGCACATCTCCTGGCTTCCATTGAGAGGTCAACATATCTTTGAAATAAATTGGTTGATTTAGTTCAGCAGACTTTTCCATTATCCAATGTCTTTCTGCTGCTGTCGTTCCTTTCTCATTAGCGTTAAGAAAATTCAAGGTCAATAAAGCATTATGTAATCTATTTCTGGGGGTATTTTCGGTCCCTTTCTGTTTGTTCAGCATATCCTTTATAGTACGATTTGATCTTTCTATAACGGCCTGACCTGTGGGATTATGTGGTCTACCTGTAATGTGTTTTATATTATAATAAGCAAAAAAGAGTTTCATTTTCTTAGATACATATGCTCGACCATTGTCTGTCTTTATATGTGCAGGTATACCCATGATGGCCATAACCTCCAATAGATGTGTGATTACTGAATCAGCCTTTTCTGAGCTCAGGGCAGTAGCCCATTGAAAACCTGAATACGTATCTATGGTGTGATGTACATATTTTAATTTACCAAATTCCATAAAGTGGAACACATCCATCTGCCAGATTTCATTTCTCTTAGTACCCTTTGGGTTACTCCCTGCAGGCAACAGTGTTTGATTATAGAAAGAACAAGTAGGACATCTCTTTATAATGTCCTTAGCTTGTTGCCATGTAATGGAAAATTCTTTCTTTAGGCCTTTACTATTGACATGATGCTTTTTATGAAATTCTGAGGCCTGCAACACACTTCCAATTAATAATTGATCAGCATTAATTGTGCTAGAGGACCAGGCAGACCTGTATGGGACCGGATGTGTGTTATGTACATCAGACAAAGCCTATTCCTGATTATGTCTTGTACCTGGATAAACAATGAAGTCAACTCTGTGTCATCTGGTATAAATTCAGCAGTTTCAATATGCAAGATAACTCTTTCTACATATTGTGAATCTGTAACTATATTAAGAGGTTCTTTAAAATTCCTTAGCACCATAAGAATGGCATATAATTCTGCCTTCTGGACAGAATTATGAGGGCTTTTTTCCACCTTACTCAGTTCATCTGACTTATAACCTGCTTTCCCTGATTTATTTGCATCAGTATAGAATGTACGGGCTCCAGTTATTGGAGCATCAAGTCCAATTCTAGGAAGAATCTAAGAAGTTCTCTTTATGAGGTTAAGTCTACCACTTTTGGGATAGTTGCTATTAATTTCTCCCAAAACATTAGCACAAGCTCTTTGCCATGGTTCATTGTCTTCCCATAACTTTTTTATTTCTTCAGTAGTAAAAGGCACTATAATTTCTGCTGGGTCTATACTTGCTAGTTGATGAAGTCTCAGCTTACCTTTTATAATTAATTCAGAGACTTTTTCCACATAAGTTTTTAATTTTTTACTTGGTTTATTAGGTATAAATATCCACTCTAAAATAATATCTTCCCTCTGCATTAGAATCCCTGTAGGAGAAATTCTGGAAGGCAATATGACTAGGATGCAGCTAAGATTTGGGTTCACCTTATCCACATGTGCCTCCTGTAATTTTTCCTCAATCATTGTCAGTTCCTTTTCTGCTTCAGCTGTCAGTTTTCTTGGACTATTCAAATCTTTATCACCATCTAAGGTTTTGTTTAAATGAACTATTAGATCAGGTGTTATCCCAACAGCTGGTCGTAGACTGGAAATGTCTCCTAACAATCTTTGGAAGTCATTAAGAGTCTTTAACCGGTCTCTCCTAATTTGTGCCTTTTGCGTTTTAATTTTCTCTCACCCTATTCTGTAACCTAGGTAATTAATAGAATTTCCTCTTTGAATCTTTTCAGGGGCAATTTGTAATCCCCACCTAGGCAAGGCTTTCTTTACTTCTTCAAACATCCTTTCTAAAGTATCTTTATTTGAATCAGATAACAAGATGCCATCCATGTAATGATAAATTATGGACATGGGGAATTGTTTACGAATTATTTCCAATGGCTTACTTACAAAATATTGGCACAATGTAGGACTATTGAGCATATCCTGTGGGAGGAGAGTCCATTGATATCTCCTATTAGGCTGAGAATTATTATAAGTAGGCACTGTGAAGGCAAATTTTTCTCTATCCTTGTCTTGTAACGGTATAGTGAAAAAACAATCTTTCAAATCATTAACTATAAGAGGCCTCCTTTTGGTAATAGAGAAGGCAAAGGAATTCCAGATTGTAGTGGGCCCATAGGTTGAATTACCTTGTTGACAGCTCTTAAATCTGTCACCATTCTCCATTTACCGGATTTCTTTTTTACAACAAACACAGGAGAATTCCAATTGCTGGTTGATTCTTCAGTATGGTGAGCATCTAGTTGCTCTTGCACCAGCTGTTCCAATGCCTGTAATTTATCTTCAGCTAGAGGCCACTGTTTGATCCATATTGGCTTCTCAGCCATTTTAAAGGTAGGGTTGTTGGTACCTCTAAAAGTTTGGTATTTGCTGTATGTTCTTGTACAGCCTAAATGGCTGGTGACCTTTTTCCATAATACCTCATCATATTCTTCCCAGAATTATGAGTTCCTGGAACTACAGGAATGTTAATCTGGGTATTCCATTGCTATAGCAGGTCACGGCCCCATAAATTTATTGCAATATTGGCTATATATGGCCTTAGTCTTCCTATTTGCCCTTCGGGCCCTATGCATTCAATCCGTCTTGTGCTTTGTTTTACACAAGATAGGGTTCCAATTCCCAGGAACTGAACATCTACCTCTTGAAGAGGCCAATTCAGATGCCAAGATTCTGGAGTAACGATACTTACGTCCGCACCTGTGTCTAATAAGCCTTCAAAAGTGCCATTTATACAGACTCAGCTTTGGTCTTTGATCGTTAATAGAAGTCAGCCAAAATATACGTTTACTCTGTCCTACTGGGTTTTTTTACTCATCCTCCATGCGTAATTCATCATTTAGACCAGTATTACTTTTCACAGCAGAAATTGGAGCTTTTAATTTTCTTGGTGAGGGACGTTCTCCACTGTGACTGGGAATGACTGGGCCACTGTTGGCTTGGGGGCCTGCGAGAGGCCCCTCAAGGAGTTTCCCAATGATATCGGGTTGCCCTGTCTGTCTGTTGTTGACCTGCATTCGTTGGACCAATGCCAGCCTTTACCGTATCTCCTACATATACCTGAAAGCCAAGGTCTCCTATTTTTTTCATTCCCAGAAGAGATATTATTCCTAGAAATTCTTTGCCTGCAATACCTTTTCAGATGTCCTAATTTACCACAATTAAAACACCTGGCAGTTTGATGTCTCCTCATTGCTTTGGAAATTGCTTCTCCTATCCAAGATTCATCATTATAGCTAAATGTCTCAATATTCATTGTATGCTGAATCCATTCATCCGTAGGTGCTGATCTAAACTTTAAAGGGCCTATTATCTTTTTGCATTCTATATTTGCATTCTCAAAAGCCAGAGATTCAAGAAGTATTCGTCTAGCTTCTGGGTCTGTTACCCCTATGTCCAGAGCCTTAATTAATCTTTGCAAAAAGTCAATAAAGGGTTCTCTCTGTCCCTGCATGATTCTGGTATATGATTCAACCCTTTTTGCTGGATCTTGTAGCCTATTCCAAGCACTTAAAGCTCCTTGGTGACATAGACACAGTACTTCATCATCATAAAGAGCTTGGACCTGTGGATCAGCATATTCTCCTGCACCAAGAATTTGATCTTGGGAAACCTCCACACCTTTTGCTCTTCCTTGCTGTTCCATATGTTTGGATTCTTCTCTGAAATAGATTCCAAACATCAAGGAAGGTCCATTATCTAAAACTGCAGACACTAACTGATGGAAATCATGGGGGGTAGCTCTAGCATTAGAAGCCCAAGTCCTTATCATTTCCTTAACATATGCAGAGTGCAAGCCAAAATTAACAATAGCTTGCTTAATTTCTTTTAGATCATTCATTGCTATTGGCATTCATCTAGCTTCTCTGACTTCCTTTGAGCCTTAGAAGTTGATGCTTTGTCAGAATGAATTACAGGGTATGTCGCTAAAACCCTGGGTAAGCCAGTTCTAATAGCTGGTGGTGGCATTGTATCCTGTCCTTGTGCCTTCTTACTCTGTTCATCTGCTCCAATAATTTCTTCAATCATTTCAAGTCTTTTTTATTATTGTCTCTCTTAAATCCTGAATCTCCTGACCTGCATGTGTTTCTAGTGATTTCACTGAGGTATCAATTTTTTGGTCCCCATTCTGCACCTGTGATTCCAAAGCTTTTGAATCCTGAATCTCCTGACCTGCATGAGTTTCCAGTAAAGATTGTATGGTTCTTAGGAGTGCCATATTCTTCCTAAATGATAGAATATGCAAAAGAATACTGAAACCTAGTAACCAGTAAATTAAGTTATCCCCATAGTCATATAAACCTTGCATGATATAACCTATTGTTTTGGTAACCAAAACAGTAAAATTCGTGTTGGAAATGAAAACTGCCATATTACCTATTATCCAGCAGGTGGCGCTGTTGCCAAGTCGTGACGAAAACGGGGTCCTGTTTCAGTGTCCGCCTAGTATTTGTTAAAAACTGGGAAATGCAAGTTGCTCAACAAAGTAAATGTAATTAAATCAATTCCGTACATGGAACCATAAACCCAGAATCCAGGGATAGAGAAGAGTAACCTGGAAGCCGTGTATGCCTCCACGTGACAGAGTCGTCCCGAGGGGTTGCAGCTTTCGGCAACCGGTAACCACGTGCTCTGGTTCGTGCAGCTTAAGAGCTGCGCTTGCAAGGGAGATTTGAAAACAACTCAGAAAAGAGCAAACCACGCGGACAGAGACTATGCGGGCCTGTGGAGTTTAAATCCACGTGGGGAGGCAAATGATAGGCTGCATGGGGACTTGAAGTCAATCTGAGGTGTCTAAAGGGAAAATATAAAGAACTGCAGCAAGAAAAGCCACTGCGTGATGATTTATGTTAAACTGCTGGCTCCACGCACAAGGCACAGGTCGCAAGGCACAGGCTGTGGCTGAACTGGTAGCAGGAAGCCGAGTGGGGGAAGGAGGGGGTCCTAAAACCAAACGTTGGGTGCCAGATGAAGGCAAAGGCATAAGTCACAAACAATCCCACACTAGTTTGGAATTATGATTAATATAATGGTTATTTATTTAAAGGGGAAAAAACTTACAGATCACCATCCCAGACAACAGCCCTCTGCGCAATCAGGAAGGGAGTCTAGTCGCCGGAAGCGGAGCAGGAAGTAAGAGAGCACAAGGAGGGAAGTGGTCGCTTTTTTAAAGGGAGAGAGACTCCGCCTCAATGGGCTGGTATCTCAAACTATTGGCTGGAGGAGTGGAAGGACCTCCCGCAACATAGCATTGCAGCTTACAAGGCTGCAACCATGCCATTTCAGAGGTCTGCCTGCTTTAAAAATGGAACTTTTCCTTTTCTTCTGTCTCTTTTCTAAGCAAGCTTCCTTTAACACTTTGGACTCCCAACATTTTCAGCTTTCTTTGTCTCTGAAGTCTCTCTTCCAACTCTGTGGCTACTTGTCCACCATATGTCTAGACACCATATGTCTAGACACCATAGGTCTAGAAGGGTGTGCTCTTGTTTGTTTGACGTCTTTCCTCCATTCTCCTACATGAAGGTGTTAAGGGTTGCACCTTGCCTGCTCTGGGGTTTTCTTTAAACTCTGACAAAATTTCCCTTGAACTTCTAGTTTAGTTCATTCTTAAATTATTTTATTAGTAAAATTAAGAACCCCAGGACCCCAATTGTGTGGGTTGGATATGAAGTTCAGCATGGTAACATGCCCTTGAGGGACTTTCCTGCAAAGGACATAGCCTGAATGGTAGTTTTAAAATTCTGCTTGAATTATAATGTAGAGACCCAACAATGAGTCGATGTGTATGGAGTGAACTTAGAGAGTCTTACAACTGATGTGGTAAAAATAACAGAAATAACACAATGGCAATAGTGAACACACAGTGTTTATCTGTGCCCCATTTATATCTATAACAATATAATAATAATAATCCGCCATCTATCATTTACTATTTATCTTCCTATCTTCTATCTGTCTACTATCTTCTGTTTATCAGTCTATCTATATTCTATACATTCTCTGACCTGGGGTTTTCTTTTAAACTCTAATACTTTTTTTATTTATGCACCATTTATCCAACTTCTAGCTATATATCTACCTATCATTAATCTGTCTTCTATCTTTCTGTGTATCATCTATCTGCATCCTAGTAACTTCTGTATACTAGTCTATATCTGTCTACAGCCTATTCCTTTATTTGCCTTTCTATCTATATTCTACATATTTATCTATCTTTTATTTCTAGCTCCTATTTATCTGCTATCTAACTATGTATCATCTATGTTTTTACCTATCTTTGACATATCAACCAATATGTATATGTTTATCTATCTTTATATATTTATCAATCACCTGCCATTTGTATGCCTATTTTCTGTATCGTATTTATTTATCTCTGTCTATTTATCCTTCTGTCTGGCATCTATATATTCCCTACCACCTATCTTTTATCTATATATCACATATATATCTATATTTATCAGTCTATCCAACTATTTGTTCTTTTTTGATCTTCTCTCACCTATACTTTTTAATATGTATCAATCTTATTTTTTATCTGCCTATTATATATATATGTAATATATATATTTGTCTGCCTGCCTCTCTATCTTCTATCTATCTATCTATCTATCTATCTATCTATCTATCTATATATATATATATATTCTATCTATTTATCTATCTATCTAACTTTTTATCTATCATCTATGTATGCGGCATGTATGTATGTATCTGTCTATCTTTTATATATCTATCCACTACCTATTATCTATTCTTTATCTATCTACCTTTTATCAATTTATTTGTATTCTACCTACTTATCTATCTTCTATGTATGTATATGTTATGTATGTATGAATATCTATCTATCTGCATCATGCTATGACTTTTCTGCCCATCAGTCATTACACATCTGATGGAAGAAGGTCATTGGTTAAAAAATAAAGAAACTACTTGGCCCTCATAGGTTAGAACATAGGTGGGTGGAGTAAACAGAACAGAATGCTGGGAAGAAGAGGAAGTGAGCTCAGACTCAATAGCTCCCCTCTCTGGGGCAGACACGATGAAGCTCCGACCCAGGATGGATGTAGGCTAGAATCTTCCCGGTAAGCGCACCTTGGGGTGCTACACAGATTATTAGAAATGGGCTAAATTAATACGTGAGAATTAGCCTAGAAGAGGCTAGATATAATGGGCCAGGCAGTGTTTAAAAGAATATAATTTGTGTGTTGTTATTTCTGGGCATAAGCTAGCCAGGCGACCAGGAGCTGGGGCGCCAGGAACACAGCCCGCAGCTCCTACTACACACATCTCCTTTTATCCTAACAAAATCTCAATGACATAGGTTCTACATATTCCACTTTTACAGGTGAGGAAGCTGAGACAAGACAGTTTGTGTGTGTGTGGGGGGGGGACAAAGCCTCAAAGTTAGCATTGGGAAAGCCAGGATTTGAATTTGAACTCATTCATGTGACTCTACCTTTAGTCATCGTGGTTTAGTGCTAGGTGTGAGCTTTGTGCTTTTATCCTGAGTACATTCATGGATAATAATAACATTTATTTGTGCAGAAAAAAACATTGAAGGAAGATTTGGAGACATACGGGCCTGTTTCTGTCTCCATGTGTTTGTTATGAGACGTCAGACTTTTGTTTGGAAATTCTGGGTAGGTTTAAAAACCAGGAGAAGTTGATCACAGGAGAAGATAGATATGTGGGAACATATACAGACAGACAGACAGATGGATATTCAGAGAAGCTATGAGTAGAACATCAATAGTAACTAAAGTCACAGAACTGAGAGTTGGTAGTGTGTGTATTTGTGTGTGTCCAAGAAATCATTTCAACTCCAGTGTAACGTCTTCAGCCTTGACTCCTGGGTTGACTATCATATCCAGCATCTGTGGAGAGGTGAGATAACTCACAGAACACAACACAAACACCCTGAACTGATTGCAGCCAACGTCAAACTGCTCTCTAAAGCCCCGAATGCCCCTGGAGATTCTTCTCACCTGCGATCACAAGTTGGAAATTCCAAGAGCCTAACTCAGTTTAGATGAACACAACAAAGCACTCTCCCAAGGCTAATTAAGTTGAAACTCCTGATGGCTTCCCAAGGGTGAGAATTCCGCTAACCCTGGAGCGCCCAGCAAGGTCTCCTCCCCACAGGACGGGAGTAATTGGCTTCCCGTTTCATCTGGGGTAGCCTCTAGAGATGAGAGCGCTGTGCTTGTTAGGAGCAGACAAGCCCAGGCTGGTCTGGGAATCACAAATAAACTTTTTGACTGCCTAAACTCATTAACAAAGAAGCTGATGGTGGCTGAGACCTCTCCTGGGGACAATAAGTTTGTCTCCGTGCTGAGGGAATGCACCCTGGAGGTGCCAGGAAGGAAAAGACTTTTGGCACAGCCATGCATGACTTGGTTCCATGAGAGCCTAGCTTGCCTTCTTTGAAATGTGAGTGTGGGTGAATACGGTGCTGCCACTCCTCTCTTTGAGTCTTCAGCACCTGAAACAGTGCATTGCTTGCAGCACACTGGGGAAGACAGGTGGGAAGTGACTGATAGTGCTGAGCAATTGAAAGGACTCACATGGATATTTTCTTGGCGGTAGTAGTTCCCAATTTGAGATGACTCAGTTCATCAGGAGACCATTGGCAATGCCTGAGGATGTTTTTGATTGCCACATTGGATGGGGGATACTGAGATCCAGTGTGTAGAAACCAGGGATTCTGCTTAGCATCCTGAAAGCACACAGGGCAGCCTCTCACTGAAATAAATGATCAGATCCCCAAATGCCATAGTTAAGACGCATTGTCTTACAGATTCCTTACTGTCCTACTCTACCCAAAAGTAACTTATGGAAGGAAAGGATTTATTTTGCTTATACTTTCTGGGCACAGTCCATCATTAATGGAAGTGAGATCAGGAACTCAAGGTGGGAACTGAAAGACACGGGCCTACCTGCTATTCCATGAGGCGTTGCCTCTGACCAGGGAACTCACTCATGGTCAAGGAAATACAACAGAAGCCACGGAGGAATCCTACTTGCTGGATTGCTCATAGACTCATCTTCATTAGCCTTCTAATACAGTCTAGGACCAATTGTCCATTGGAATGGGGAATAGCGCCACCCACAGTGGGCTAGAGCCCTCTACACCACTTAATAATCAAGACAGTCTCTTCACAGCCATGCCCCCACACCACTCTGATCTGGATAGCATCTCTATCGACACTCCTTTCTCCGGTCACTTAAGGCTGTGTCAAGTCGACAACTCAAACTAAGACAATAACCCACTTCCGTCTTCTGCGCTCTCAATGCACAAGGAGGAGTAGGGGACCTGGAAGATGACTCGGTGGACAATGTGCCTGTTGCACAAGCATAGGACCCCGGTTAATCCTCAACACCCGGGTAAAAAGCCACGTGCGGTGGTTTGTGCCTGTAGCTCCAGTCCCAGAGGACAGAGACAGGTGGACCTCTGGGGCTTCTGGCCACCCAGTCTAGAAGAAACAGAGCTCAGGTACAGTGAGAGCCTCCATCTCAAATAGTAATGTGGAGAGCAGTAGAGAAAGACTCGGAGAGATGTTCTGTTTCTGTGTTTGTCGAGACAGGGTTTCTCTGTATAGCAGCTCTGGCTGACCCCAAGCTCACAGAGACCCACCTGCTATATTTCCTGAGTGCTGAGATTAAAAGTGTGCACCACCATGCCCAGAAAACTCAAATATCAACCTTTGGCAACACACACACACACACATGAAGCATACACAAATATACATGTGTATATATATACACATATAACACAAAAGAGAAGAGAGAGAGACAGAGAGACAGTGGAGATTGAGAAGATGAACAAAGGGTCTTGCAGATGGCTTGGTCAGTAAGTGTCTGCCATGTAAGCATGGAAATCTGAGCTACCTCCCCAGCGCCATTGTGAAAAGAAGACCACAGCAGCGAGCACTTGCAATCTCCATGTTCAGAAATCAGAGACAGGAGGATTCCTGGAGAAGGCTGGCTGGTCAGTCTAGATGAATCAGTGACCTCAGGGCTTAGTGGGAGGCCTTGTCTCAAAAATCTAAGGTGGAAAGCAAGTGGGGAAGACAGTCAGGGACTGGAGAGAGGGCTCAGGGACTAAAAGCATTTCTGCTTTTGAAGAAGACCCAACTTCAACTCCCATCACAAACATCGTGTGACTCACATCCACCTGTAACTCTAACTACAGGAGATCTGATGTTTTCTTCTGGCCTCTGCAGGTACTGCACACATGTATGTATACACACACACACACACACACACAATAAAAATATTTTAAAAAGATACTAAATGTCACCTCTGGCTTCCATGCACACATGTTCACATGTACCCACATGCATACATAAAATATGTACACATGCAAATCAGTGAAAGGGAAACAAATCTTTCCGACAACAGGGACCAGCCTGGAGAAGATTGTGTTAAGTGAAATAAGCAAGGCACAAAAAGACAAATTTGACACAATATTATTCCTATGTGCAATATTTGCTTTTAAAGTTGAGATTACAGGAACAAGGCCTGGGATACTGGCAACGGGCTGAGTGACATCTGTCAAAGGGTACAAAATTTTAGTTATAAGATTTTAAAAGTTCTGGGACTCTAATACATAGCACAGCAGCTATGGTTCATAATGTTCTAGTTTGTATTTGATGTTTTCCCAAAGGATAGATCTGAAGCATACTTGGCACAATCTCATTCCAATAATGCTACAAAACCAGACAAATTGCATTAGAGAAACATCTTATAATCTACCTGAACAGTGTTCCTCAAACTGGTCAAGGTCACTCAAAAAAAAAATTCTGGAACATCTCATAGCCGTAAAGAGCCCAAGGAGATGTGATGATGTCTAACTATCACCGGGTGTTCTGGCTGAGATACTGGAGCAGAAGGACATGAGGTAAGAACAAGGAAAGGTAGCTTAATGTCAGTGTTGTTACTGATTACAGTTAATGTGCTGTGCATGGTGGGATACCATACATACAGGGGTGCAGTCCGTACCATCTTCACAATCCTCCGTTAACCTGAAATTCTTCTTCAAATAAGTTTCAGCTCTAGAAAGAGGGGAGTAGGATGCAGGTGCTGTGAGGGGGGCAGGGGAAATTAGAGTGGGTGGGATTTAACTGGGGATGTGGAGTGTCCTTCTGAATGACCTTGTCCCGCTCTTCAGGCTGCTACTGCCCAATGGGAACTTGAGCGCCATCTTTAAAAGGCCACTGTCATTCTGTCAGGGTAGGTGCTTCGGGATGGTGGTAAGACAGGTGCATCCCGTGGACACAAGACCTCAGCAAGTACAAGTGTCTGCTGTGCAAATGTGGAAACCAGAGTTTGGATCCCCGGAACCCACATAAAAGCTGTGTGAGTGTGGCAGCCAGCCAATAATCCCAGCATGGAGGAAGCAGATATCCCCAGAGCAGGCTGACAAGGCATCCCAGTACAGCTGGGGATCTCTGTGTTTGGTGAGAGACCTTGCCTGGATGTATAAAGTGGAGAGTCATTGGGGCTGCTGCAGAGATGGTTCAGTGGTTAACAGCCTGTTCTATTCTAGTAGAGGATCCAAGTTCGGTTCCCAGCACCTGTGTTGGTTTATAGTTCACTGGCAGCCACCTACAATTCTCACCCTAGGGGAATCTGATGCCTTCTTCTGGCTTTTCTGGGAAGTTGTACGCATGTGCTCATACCTGCTTATTGGCACACATGCATACACAAAAATGAATCTACAGAAAGGTAGATTACAATGAAGGAATTTGTGTTGACTGCATTTACATCAACTTGACACAAGCTAGAGTTAGCTGGGCAGAGGGAACTCAACTGAGAAAATGCCATCACCAGATTGGCCTATGAGAAACTCTCTGGTGTGTTTTCTTGACTGACGATTGATGGTCTGGGCGACCCTGGAGTGGTGGTCCTGGACGCTCTAAAAAAGCAGACTGAGCAAGTCATAAGGAATAAGTCAATAATGAACAGTCTCATACGATGTCTGCATCAGTTCCTGCTTCCAGAGTCCTGATGTGGGTGCCCTTCTGTATATGTGTTGCTTTTATCCGATAATGAATAAAGCTGCTTCGGTCAGTGGCTTAGCAGAGAAAAGCCACGTGGGAAATCCAAACAGAAATATAGAGAGAAAGTAGGTGGAGTCAGGGAGATGCCATGTAGCTGCCAAAAGAGACAGACTCCCTGGAATCTTACCAGTAGACCACAGCCTCATGGTGATACATAGATTAATAAAAATGGATCAATTTAAGATGTAAGAGTTAGTATTAAGAAGCCTGAGTTAATAGGCCAAACAATATTGTAATTAATATAGTTTCTGTGGGATTATGCTGGTTTGAGCAGTCGGGAAATGAACAAGCAGTCTCCGTTTACAGATTGCTGCCCTGAGTTCCTGCCCTGATAGCCCCCAGTGATGGACTATTGCTTGGATTAAAGATTAAATCAATCCTTTCCTCCCCAAATTGCTTATGGTCATGATATTTTATCACAGCAATAGAACCCTAACTAAGCACTTGATATCAACATCAACCTTCACATGCACGTGTACCTGTACCAATATGTGAACACACATGCACACTTGTGCATAATCCACATGTATATGCATATGCAAAAGCTCACAATGTGATACATTCTATGTCAAAAGCAAAGTCAGGGTTGTAGTTGGGGAATTAAAACTGCTCATAATAGAATAAAGCAAGAAAGGACAAGTTTGTGAACTTTGACCATGGTGAACACACTTCACCTTGTATCTGGACCATAATAAATAAAGTGGGTAAGATCATAGCACTTCAGTTATCTATGCTATTACATCAAAGAGACAATAAACAGGAGAACCAATAATGTAGTGGGAGCAGCGGCGGGCTGCATTCCACCCGGCTCCCAGCCGCCAGGCTAGCTTATGCCCCGAAATAATTACCTGGAAACTGTATTTTTTTAAACACTGCCTAGCCCATTAGTTCCAGCCTCTTATTGGCTAGCTCTTACATATTGATCTAACCCATTTCTAATATTCTGAGTAGCACCATTAGCTGGCTTACCAGGAAAGATCTTAACCTGCGTCTGCCTGGAGTGGGAGAATCATGGCGACTGTCTGACTTGGCTTCTTTTTCCCAGCATTCTGTTTTGTCTACTCCACCCACCTAAGGGTTGGCCTATCAAATGGGCCTAGGCAGTTTCTTTATTAATTAACCAATGAAAGCAACAGATAGAAAGATGACCCTCCCCCATCATTTCCCCTTTTTCTGTTTAAACAAAAAAGAAAGGCTTTTACTTTAACATAGCAAAATTACTATAACAAAACAGTTATAGAGAGGGAGGGGGAATGGAGTGGGGGGGAGAAGAGGAGTGGGGATAGGAGGAGTGGAGTGGGGAGAGGGGGCAATATGTGGGAGGAGGGGGAGGGAAATGGGAAATGGGGAGCAGGTAGAAATTTTAATTAAAAAAGAATTAAAATAAATAAATAAAAAGCAAGAATTACAGTTACAATATTTATATCTATTTTATCTTTTATCACAACAATGGAAAACTATAACTATAACTAACCATTCTTTAACTCCATCAAAGACTCCAGAAGGATATAATATTACCTAAGTAAACAAGAAATAAGAAACTTTAAACTCTAGAAATGACAGAGACATCTCGCTGCCTGGACAGTCACCCAAAGTTCTTTTATACCGTTGGGGCATCCATCTTTGGCCTTCAGGCCCATAGTATCCAGCAGACTCTTTTATGAAGCAGGAAATTTTAAAGACAGTTTAGTCATTTTCTGCTGTGTCCTGCAGAATGTCTCGCAGACTCTTTCATGAGTCAGGAACCCCGAAAGATCATCTCACCTTTAGGCAAGTTTAGCAGTCCTCTCTCTGAGGGTTCTTTGCATTCAGTTTATGCAACAGTCCAGGCAAGTGCAGTTTCTTGCCCAAATGGCTATCAAACTCCATAAGGAGCCTCTTCGATGCCCATCTTCCTCTTGAAGTAGATTGGTGCTGCCAGGAGCAGACGTGTCTCATTGTCATGAAAACTCCTAAGTTATTAAAACATTTAAAATGCCATATTCTGTAGTCTTTGAAAGATATGAAGAATGCCTATTCAACTGAAATATATATATATCTAGAAAATCTAACTAACATGACTACAAGCTTGACTATTATTGATGATTATCCATTAACAATCTATATATCCTAGTTATACATTACATTTTTAAATGAATTACACAATCACAATACCTTAATCAAGATCAGAAATACATAACATATAACAAAATTGACCTTAAAATCCACACCAATGCAAATTATTCATATCTATATCATATCCCTCTTTAAATGTAAAAGAACATTTTTAAACAATATTTGGGAATATGGGCGCAGTTATTTCTCTCCAAACTGCTTTCTGCTGAATGGGGGCACTGTTAATTAGATCTTTCATGGTATAACCTGTGTGCCAGGGTCATCTCAGTTGGCAGTTGAGTGAAGTAATTTTTTGAGGGTGTTCACAGCAACCTTTCAGGAGGGCATGGTCTATCATACCATATTGAGATAGATGCAATTGACAGGGTCTCATTCTCTGTGAAAACAAAAGAAGACCCTTTCCAAAGCATCATATCCTTAGACCCAAATTCTGAAGTCATACCCTCATGATATCCATTTTGGTTCCACTTGGCAGCCCATATAATGAAATGTCTCTCTGTATTTAGCTCCTTCATAGTCAAAAATTTTAAAGAAAACACAATGTACATAATCCAGACTCTCTGTGAATTTTCCATTGTTACGTGGCTTATTTTTCTTTATTTCTTTTAATCTATAACTATCTGTACTCTGTCTCTTTAAAGACTTTACCCTTTTTTTAAGCCATTAACTTTATTCTCTATATTCTTTTCTTCTCTCTCTCAAGCATATGTACATTCATCCAACACTGTGATCCATTTATAGGTCTTCTATGTCTGAAATCTGTTTTATTGTGAATCTGTAATTTTTTATTATCCAGGAGCATTTCTTAAAATGTTAAGCACTTCTTAAAAACTTAAGTTGCACCATGTACAGGTAATACGGTACCGCCTGTGTCCTGCCCAGTCTAAACCTTAACTGTGCTATTATTATGGTAATTAAGGTAGTCCCTGTCTGAGACCAGTACAGTTCAGCGTGGTGGAGCTGAGCCACACACAGTTCCAGGCACACAGCAGTCCACATTGCCATCAAGCAAGCCATAGCACTTTACTCCAAATGGTCCATTCAAAAGCTCTGTCTCCCGCAGGAGCCAGACAGAGATCTCAGTGGTGGCACAGCCCAGAAAGCCGGCATTTTAAAACAGCCAGTTTTTTCCTGCTGCTGAGTCAGGACAATTTCTTTGCGGCAAGCCACCCACAAACAGCAAAAAGCTGTGTTAAACTCTCTCTCCCTTTTATAATCTGCACATCAGGTGATAAATTATGAATGCTAATAAAAACAAAAATTTTTAAAAGTTTTAAAATTATGCACATTAAGAAAAATATTACAAAATCTTGGAGGCTGATGTGGAAGGATTATCCTAAGTTCAAGGCCAGCCCAAGTCAGACTGTAAGTTTAAGGTCATCTTGAAGTATCTAGTAAAGTCTTGCCTGAAAAATCAAAAACAGAAAAAGAAATTAAAGATGAGGCAGTATATAATAAAGATAGACGAGGCAGCCAATATTAAAGGTAGACAAGGCAGTGTCTATTAGACGTAAGGGTGGCCTTACTTACGATTGCAGTGAGACTGATCATTGGGGTAGATATGGTCAAGAGCACCTGATACTTTTCCAGGGGCCTGGAGTTCACCTCCTAGTACCCATGTAGGGCTGTTTACAACCCTCTATAACTCCAGCTCTAAGGATCTAGGGCCCTCTTCTGGCCTCCCTGGGCACATGCCCACACACAGACACACATGCATAGTAAAAAATAAAGATTAAACAATGACAAAAATATCAATTAAGAGAAACATCTCTGAAAAGTTGGCAAGTGACCACAGATTAAGAAAAATGAGTTCTAGGTAGAGAAAACAGCTCGGATCAAAGGGGATGCATGAATTGTGGGTAAAGAATATTGGAGATCAGAGTAGGAATAAGCAATGGGGATTTATGGAAAATTAAAATTACAAGGTCCTTCAAAGAGTAAGAAGAGATCAATCATAGAGAACATTGGACTTTGTCAAAGGCTTTTTCTGCTTCTATTGAGATGGCATTGTGACTTCTCTCCTTGAATAAACATAGCTGGTGAATCATGCAAGAAACGAGCAGAGAACTGGCCATTTTTTTGTCACTAACGAGAATTTGGTGCAGCCAATGACACCCGTCTATGGCAATGAGTAAGCCATGAATCAAGAAATCTTTGGTAGACCAATCCCATAGTAATGGGAAGTTATAAACTGAAGAGGCAGCTCCATGGTTAAAGTGCTTGCTCCACAAGCATGAAGATTGGAGTTCTGATGCCCAGAACCCAAGTAAATTCTGGATGGGCATGTTGTACCGCCTAAGGTTCTAGCCTGAGGAAACAGGAGTCCCTAGAGCAAGCTGGCTAGGGAAATTAGGCACATCAGTGAGCTCTGGGTTTGAGAGACTCTGTGTGCTGGAGCTTATTTTTATCAACTTGGCAAGAGTTGGGAAAAGGGAAGAGAAAATGCCTCCATCAGATTGCCTGCAGGTAAGTCTCTGAGAGGGGGGTCTTGATTAATTATTGATGTGGGAGGGTGGCACCTCCCTGAGCCAGTGTTCCAGGGTGATATGAGAAAGTAGGTGAAGCAAACTCTGAAGAGAAATCCAGTAAACAGTATTCCTCCATGGCTTCTGCTTCTGTTCCTGCCTCCAGGTTCCCATTTTGAGTTTCTGCCCTGGTTTTCCTCAGTAATAGTGTGATTGAGAAGAATAACATGAAATAAGCCCTTTCATCCCCAAGTTTCCTTTGGTCTTGTCGCTTATCACATTATTAAAAATCTAACTAGGACACCCTATCTCGATGAATAAGTTGAAAGAGGGATTAAGGTTAATTCCCAACATCAAACTTGGGCATCTACAGGTTCACACAAATGGGAACCTGCACTTTCAGACCACATGGGACCACACACATGCAAACACACACACACACGGATCAAAAAATAATTTATAAAAAGAACGAGAACAGAGAGTTATATCAATGCATCCATGTAGCCCAACCCGCAATATTCCTTCCATAACTATATCTAAGGTCAACAAAAAAGCTGGGGACACTTCATGGGAAAGATGGAGTCTAACTGAGATTGCTATCTGATGAGAGGTGGCAGACGGGAGCAAGTACCCACATTGAAAGTGTTCAGGTTACTCTTCCCTGTGGTAAGATACCATGAGCAACACAACTTTTTAATTAATTAATTTATTTATTTATTAAAGATTTCTGCCTCCTCCCCACCACCACCTCCCATTTCCCTCCCCCTCCCCCAATCAAGTCCCCCTCCCTCATCAGCCCGAAGAGCAATCAGGGTTCCCTGCCCTGTGGGAAGTCCAAGGACCACCCACCTCCATCCAGGTCTAGTAAGGTGAGCATCCAAACTGCCTAGGCTCCCACAAAGCCAGTACGTGCAGTAGGATCAAAAACCCATTGCCATTGTTCTTGAGTTCTCAGTAGTCCTCATTGTCTGCTGTGTTCAGCGAGTCCAGTTTTATCCCATGCTTTTTCAGATCCCAACCAGCTGACCTTGGTGAGTTCCCAATAGAACATCCCCAATGTCTCAGTGTATGGGTGCACCCCTCGCAGTCCTGAGTTCCTTGCTCATGCTCTCTCTCCTTCTGCTCCTGATTTGGACCTTGAGATTTCAGTCCGGTGCTCCAATGTGGGTGCTCCAATGTCTCTGTCTTATTTCATCGTTTAATATTTAGGAGGATGCCTATATGTTTTTCTTTGGGTTCACCTTCTTATTTAGCTTCTCTAGGATCACGAATTATAGGCTCAATGTCCTTTATTTACTCACTCATATTTGGTTTCTAGCCATAAATAGAGCAACACAACTTTTTAAAAGGGCATTTAATTGGGCTTATGATTTCAGAGGCTCAGAGTCTGTGATGGTGGAACAAAGGCACAGCAGGCATAACAGCCTAGAGCTCTCATCTCAAAAAGCACAACCAGGAGGCAGAGAAAACTCCAGGCAAACCTCAAAACTTACCCACAGTGACACATCTCCTTCAACAAGTCACACCCAATCTTCCCAGACAGTTCCACCAATGGGATCAAGCATTCAAACATATCAGTTTGGAGACCATTTTCCTTTAAGCCACCACCCAAAGCTATAAGTGCATGGATATAAATAATATCAATCAGCAGTGATCAAGCATTTAGGTGCCTTGGTACCAAGCAGTTCTGAAGCATGATCCTAATTAATCAACAAACCCAGAGTCAGATAGTGAGGTAAAAATGGAAAGATCGGAGAAGCAAAGGAGCTGTCATAGTCATCTCTTACCTCTTTGCTTCCTCAGATCAAAAAAGCGGAGAGCCTCTCTATACCCCACCTATCACTTCCTGTCTCCTTTTCATGTTGTCACTTCCTGTCTCCTCCCCATGTTGTCACTTCCTGTCTCTCTGTACAGACCTGCAGACCTCTATGGTTAACTAGGGGCTAGCTCAGCCCTCTGATCACCAGGCAAACTTTGTCAGAACATAAATAACAAATCACACAATGTAGTTTGCTTGATTCTCATAAGAACCTTCTGGAGACAGGTCCTCCTAGAATGTCCAGTGCTCAGAGATAGAAACTGAAGTACAGTGTTCTGTTGTGAGTATGAACCAAGCTCCACAGGCTCACGAGGAAATTTCTAAGTCCCTGGATGGTGACACTGTTTTGAGAAATTGTGAAAACTCTTTTAGAAGGTGATGCTTTCTTGGAGGTAGTAGGTCCCTGGAGACATAATATTTTGTCCCTAGACCCTTCCTATTTTCTGCTCTCTGCAAATAGAGATACACTGACTTCTTCTTTTTCTATATGCATCCCTTTTATTTCCTTCTCTTCTTGCTCTGTAAGACTTCAAGAACTATACTGACTTGGAGTAGAGACTGGGCACCCTTGTTTTGTTCCCCATCTTAGTGGAAATGCTTTGAGACTTTCTCTAATTGGTGTGTATCAGCTATATGTTGGCATGTACCCTTTATTATGCTGAAGTATGCTTCTCCATGGCTTTTTAAAATATTTATCTGATGGAGGAAGGTCATTGGCTAATAAAGAAACTGCCTTGGCCCATTTGATTAACCAGCCTTTAGGTGGATGGAGTAAACAGAATAGAATGCTGGGAGGAAGACGAAGTGAGCTCAGATGCAGGGCAGCTCCTCTCAGAGCCAGAAGCGATGAAGCAAGTCGCCAGGTCAGACATGGTGAATCTTTCCTGATAAGACTGATGCTACACAGATTATTAGAGATGGGTCGATCAGGATATGAGAATTAGCCAATAAGGGCTAGAGCTAATGGGCCAAGCAGTGTTTAAAAGAATACAGTTTGTGTGTCGTTATTTGGGGGCATAAGCTAGCCAGGCAGCCATGAGCCAGGCTGTGGGGAAGAGGCCCGCAGCTCCCCACTACATTTATCTATTTATTTGTTATGTATATATTGTTCTGTCTGCATGCCTGCAGGCCAGAAGAAGGTACCAGGCCTCATTACAGATGGTTGTGAGCCACTATGTGGTTGCTGGGAATTGAACTCAGGACCTTTGAAAGAGCAGGCAATGCTCCTAACCGCTGAGCCATCTCTCCAGCCCCTCTCCATGGCTTTTTATATGAAGGTATGTTGGACTTTTCCGAAGGCCTTTTTTTCTACACATAATGAGGTAATCATGTGCTTTCTGTCTTTGGGTCCACTTATGTGATGGATAACATTTACTGATTTACTTATATTGAATCATCCCTGAATCTCTAGAATGAAGCCAACTTGGTTGTGACATTTTTTATTGGAGCTTGGATTCAGCTGCCAATCCTCTTTGTTCCTATGATCACACCCTCTGCCGTGTTACACAGTTAATGACTGGTTTCCCCTCTCCAGGAACACTGTGAATAAAGCAATTCCTTCTCTCTTCTCATAGATTCTGTTCAATAGGCATCTTTTATTTTCCTCCCAGACATGTGTATGATTTTTACACAACCTAAATCATGAGGGAAGAAAGTCTCAATGAAGGATTGTCTGCATTGGGTTAGCCTGTGGGGGTTTCATGCTAACTGATGTGGGAAGACACAGCCCACCATGGGTAACACCATTTCCTAAGCAGAAGGTCCTGAACTGTCTAAGAGTGGGTAAATCAAGCTGAGCATAGACAAGTGAGCATAATGCATATATTCTGTCTTCTCCTCTTATGGGTGTGACCAGCTGTTTCAAGTGCCTGGCATCTGACTTCCCAACAAGGATGGAGCAAAACCAAGAACAGTGAGTTAAAATACACCTTTTCTCCACTTGACTACTTCTTGTAAGAACCTTGTCACAGCAACAGAAATGAAAGCTGAATGCCATCTCGCCTTTCCAAGCAGGAACTACTACACACTGCCAGAAAGACAAAGTCTTCATTCCTTAGAAGTTAATATAACCATGATTTCTGAATAGTCTTCAGGTCTCCAGACTCAGCCAGAATCCTCCATGTTCCTATCTCTGAGCTCCTCGTGTTACAAAATTCATGACTGGCTTCCACTCCCCGTGAACACTGTTCTATGCACAAGGCAGCTCCAGCTCTCTCCGGCTCAGAGATTCTCTATCGATTGGAATTTGTTGTTTTCTTTCTTAGTATGCACAATAATTTTTCATTTGTTTATTTATTTTGTAGCTGGGGAACTGTGCCATAGTGCCCACATGGAAATCAGAAGACAACTTTTTTTTTTTTCAAGACAGGGTTTCTCTGTAGCTTTGGAGCCTGTCCTGAAACTCACTCTGTAGACCAGGTTGGCCTCAAACTCACAAAGATCTGCTTGTCTCTGCCTCTCGAGTGCTAGGATTAAAGGTGTGTGCCCACCTCCCAGCAGGAAGACAACTTTAAGGAGTTAGTTTTCTTCTATTTGAGTCTTTCAGATCTGATTCAGGTTGTCAAGTTGATGACAAGCACCTTTAGCTACTGAGCCATCCCACCAGCAACACTTGCATTTTCTACGATGAACATTTATCAGTTCCCTCTTGAGAATCTATTCTCCACTTTGATGCCATATTTTTCTCTTCCATCTTTGGTCTGTGTGGCCTGAATAGAAACCTCAGTTTTCAAACATGAGAATTCTAGGGATGAAGATTGTGACCTCACTGTGACTTCAGCCAATCAAGAGAAACAGTGGAGTCACTGTGACCTCTGGTTCAGTCAATCAGAGCCAAAGGTGTTAGTTCAGGGGGTCATCTTCAATCAATCAACAAGGATGTCAACTAAGGAGTCAGTGTGTGACTGCAGCCTTGGCTGTTCAGGGATAGAGGATTCTTTACCATTGACAAAGCTCAGTAAATTATCTTTACTATTTGTTTATTCATTCTGTTTATTTTCTTCATTAAAGAAATATTTAAAGTTGACAAAGATGTGTATATTTATGATACACAGTTTGATGTTTTGATATGTATAGTTATTGTGGAATGGCTAAATGAACCAATCAGTATATTTATTTATCATATTTGGAATGATGACACTTAAGATGCATGTCAGTAGTTTCCTTTACATTATTTATTTTCTGTGTGTGGTGTATTTGTGCTTATATGGAGGTCAGAGGACAACCCACAATAGTCAGTTCACTCCTTCTACCATGCGTGTTCCTGGGATTGAACTCAGGACATCAAGCTTGGCAGCAAGTGACCATCTCCCTGGCTTTGTCTCAGTAATTCTTCATGCCTAGCCTAAATTTTCCATTCTTTAAACCAAATCTCAATATGGCAGTGTCATGTAAATGTCATTCAGTCCCGTGCTTCTCTAGGCTCTGCTATTTAGAGTCCACATATAAGTGAGCTGCCACTATACTGTCTTTCCATTTTCCGTTTGTTGCTTTCACCATACATCATGTCCTTCTTGCTCATGCATGTTGTTGTGGGCATGTGCATACTAATTACAACTTTGGGAAGAAAAGACTTATTTTTCGCTCATGGTTTTAGAGATTTCTGAAATACTGTAACTAATTCTTTCTTGCTGTTTTGTTATGTGTAATTTTACTATGTTAAAGTTAAAACATTCCTTTTTATTTAGACAGAAAAGTGGAGATAATATGGGATTCTCTTCTGTATGCTGTGAATATGTTTTATACTATTGTTTAACAAAGAACTTACTTTGGCCTATGGCAGAGGGCAAAATAGAGCTAGGTGGAAAAGCCGAACTGAATGCAGGAGAAAGAAGGTGGAGTAAGGGAGATGTTATGTGTTTGCCAAAAGAGAACCTTACTGATAAACCACGAGTCTCCTGATAAAATATACAATAATAGAAATGGGTTCATTTAAATTGTAGAGCTAGCTAGGAAGATGCCTGAGTCATTGGCCAAGCAGTGTTGTAATTAATAAGTTTTGTGTGATTATTTGGGTCAGGGTAGCCAGAAAACCAACACACAGTCTTCAATTACCCATCAGAGTATGGAGCTAGGCACTAGTTAACCATAGAGGTCAGGCAGTGGTGGTACAGACTACCAGGAAACTTCTAGAAATGATCAGCCATTTCAGCAAAGTTGCAGGACACAAAACCCATTACAGAAATTAGAGTCTGGATCTTTTTCACTTAGGTTTTATTCTTGATACAGCTGTTTAAAATAATAAAGCTTGGAGTTTTTCCTTTACCCTAGGACTGTGTGCCCACAGTTTTAAAAAAGAGAAGAGATGAGCCTCACTCAGAGTTCCGACATCACTGATACATCTATCCTAGAAACTATGTGTTTCATACAGAGGCACCATGTACCTTTGAATCTCTGTGCTTATCATATCTTCACAACTATAGCAGGAATTCTCAGAGGAGTGCCCATCATGATCTCTGATAAGGCTGTGCAAGGGTGTTCCTTTAAGTCAGAATCTGTTGTTGGTGGGGCTTATTTCCATCACTTCCTCCAAACACCATTGTGAGTTCATTTTTATGGTACAAGACTGTGTTTAATGTTTTGGCATGTGGGCAGATGTTTATTTTGATTGTTATTTATTTATTTTGATTGCTACATGTTCTCTTTTCATTTGTTTGTGTGGGTGTAGGTCCCATAGTGCAATTGTGGAGGCCAGAGGACAGTTTGTAGAATGGGTTACCTACTTCTGTCATGTGAATCCCAGAGATCATCAGGCTTGGTGGAAGTCCTTTTGCCTGCTGAGCTACCACTCCAACCCTTGGCTCAACTTTTATGGAGGGCACGGGCATTTTTTACACATGGCTAATTACTCTTTAATAATGAGGTAAGCCTGCATTTCTGAGGCTCCCAAGCATGTATCAAACCAGTTACCCACATAAGTTTAGCCCATATTAGACAAGATTTACAATCTTTATAAAATTTTTATTTATAATTTATTTTTATGCATATGGGTGATATGCCAGGATACATATCTATATGCCACCTGTGTCCCTGGTGCTCTAGGAGGCTAGAAGAGGCTTATCAGATCCATTGAGATTAGACTTATGGCAGTCATGATCTCTCATGGGCTGGGAATCAAACTTGGGTCATTTGGAAGACGAGCCAATGCTTTTAATCAATAAGCCATTTCTCCAACTCCACAATTTACAATCTTAAAAAAAAGAAAATGAGACCATTTTCAGTGAGCAAAATGTCCTCATTATTTTGAATTGTCACCTCTATTCTGGAAGCTCAAAAAGAGCATTATGACATGAGAAATGGAAGGTCTGACACTGAATTCCACAAGGTTCAAGACAAACCCCTGTCATGTGACACTTTCCATGGAGTCTCAGCACTCATGGTACTCGCCCCAGACAGAAAGCCCATAACAGACAAAAATAATAATTCTATCAAAACACAACTTGGTGGACCCATGATTACCTCGTTGCTATAACAACATGCCTGACAAAAGCTGTCTGAGGAAGAGCAGGTTTGTTTTGGTTCACAGCTTGAGAGTGTAGTCTGCACTGCAGGGAAGGCAGAGGTGTCGCTAAGACATCTGGTCACCCTGGACCAGGGAGCAGAGGGAGACAAATGCTGCTGCTCAGCTCACATTTTCCTTGCCCCCTTTTCATCAGGCTGGGACCTTTGTGGATGGGACCATGCCACCCACCTTCCTTTCTCAGATAACCTGTCTGTAAACATCCTTGGAGAAATACCAAGCAGCATTATGAAATCCTTTACCCCCATCCCACCCCACACCCAAGATCTCAATTTTTTGCCCAGCAATCTTGTCTACTTCCAATATCCAGGAGGATAACTATATGTTTTTCTTTGGGTTCACCTTCTTATTTAGCTTCTTTAGGATCACAAATTATAGGCTCAATGTCCTTTATTTATTTATATTGACAATCAAGATGACCCATCTCAGGTTGGGTACTATTGGGTCTCATTTTACAAAGTGTGCAAATCTTGGTCAGGCTAGCTCTCTGACACCCAGCCATTCTATCGTGTCACAAAATTTTATTTTTCTTAAAACATCATGCTTACCAGGCGGTGGTGGGGCACGCCTTTACTCCCAGCACTCAGGGAGGCAGAGGCAGGTGGACCTCTGTGAGTTCGAGGCCAGCCTGGTCTACATAGTGAGACTCCAGGATAGCCAGGCAGCCAGCCATGGTTGTTATACAAAGAAACCCTGTGTGAAAAACAAAAATAAAATAAAATAAAAAACAACAAAACATTATGCTCAGGATATGGCGGAGCTGGGGAAATGGCTTGGAAGATAAAGCATCAGCCACATAAGGATGGAGGAGAGGAGCTTGGAGCCTCAGCACCCATAGTAAAGTTGAGCCTGGCAGCCTACTTAAGCTCCTAGCATTTGGGAGAAGCAATCTGGGATCCCCAGAGTAAGCTGTCTAGTTGGGCTAGACAAACCAGTGAACTTCAGAGTCAGTGAGAGACCCTGCCGCTGTAAGCATGGTAAAGAGAGCCCAAGGAAGACACACACAACCTCAGCCTCCACTTGCATGCACAGCATTTCTGGGTAGGGGGGATTCCCATAAACAAAGGAAGAGACTGGGTGTTAAAAAACCCAGGAGCCATGGAAAGGCAGGGTGTTTTGATTTATTTCTGTAACAGTGGACTGCTGTGGCAGGTTTTTAACTCAACAGGGGATATGGTCTGATTTAGATTTATTCCGACTTCCTTTTTGTTAATCTTATTATTCAAATTCTATAATTTCATGTATAAAGCATTGTATATTTGAGAACAGTATGTTGTATTCGGTGTCTCCAACTATTTGGACTTTGTAAGAGAATGCCATCATCCACAAAACCACACTTGAGAACCACAAAACTGAGTTGCAAAAAAAAAATCACAAAAATTTTCACAGGGTTTTGGTTTTGTCTCTTTTTCTTTTCTCGTTTTTAAACTTTACATGTGTGGTTATTTTGCCTGCATATATATTTGCAAACCATGTGCATGTAGTGCCCACAGAGGCCAGAAGAGGGTGTCAGATCCCCTGGAACTGGAGTTACAGGCAGTTCTGAGCTGCTATATGGGTACAGGGAATTGAACCTGGGTTCCCTGGAAAAACAAGTGGTTCTCTTAACCACTGAGTCATCTCTTCAGCCCATCGTCATAGTTTAAAAAATACTGTGTGTGTGTCTGTGTGTCTGTGTGTGTGTGCATGCACACACACAGATGTGTGTAGTGTGTATATGTGTGCATGGTTGTGTGTCTGCGCATTGTGTTGTATATATGTGTGTGTAGGTTAGAGGTTAGCTTCCTTTCTCACCACATTGTTTTTGAGACATGGTGTCTCACTGAACTAAACCCACTGACTGATTAGGCTTTTGGTCAGCACACTCCTGAGATCTGCTTGTCCCTACCCCTATGCACCACCTTATCTGGCTTTTTATTTAATTTTTAATATTAATTTGTTTTTTAGGATTTTATACATGTGTAATGTATCTCTCTATCATCCTCAACTTTTTTATTGAAAAAAATTTCTGCCTCCTCCCAACCTCCCATTTCCCTCCCCCTCCTCCCACTCCTCTCCCCCTCCCCCCACTCCTCTCCCCCTCCCTCTCCAGTCCGAAGAGCCCTCAGGGTTCCCTGCCCTGTGGAAAGTCCAAGGTCCTCCCCCCTCCATCCAGGTCTAGGAAGGTAAGCATCCGAACTGGCTAGGCTCCCACAAAGCCAGAATATGAAGTAGGATCAAAACCCAGTGCGATTGTCCTTGGCTTCTCATCAGCCCTCATTGTCCGCCATGTTAGAGAGTCCGGCATTATCTCATGCTCTTTCAGTCCCAGTCCAGCTGGCCTTGGTGAGCTCCCAATAGTTCAGCCACACTGTCTCAGTGGGTGGGTGCACCCCTCGCGGTCCTGACTTCTTTGCTCATGTTCTCCCTCCTTCTGCTCCTCATTGGGACCTTGGGAGCTCATTCCGGTACTCCAATGTGGGTCTCTGTCTCTATCTCCATCCATCGCCAGATGAAGGTTCTATGGTGATATGTAAGATATTCATCAGTATGGCTATAGGATAGATTCATTTCAGGTTGCCTATCCTCCGCTGCCCAAGGAACTAACTGGGGACATCGCACTGGGCACCTGGGAGCCCCTCTAGGTTCAAGTCTCTTGCCAGTCCTAAGATGGCTCCCTTAATTAAGATATATACTTCCCTGCTCCCATATCCACCCTTCCTTTATCCCAACCATCCCATTTCCCCAAGTTCCTCCCCCCCCATCCTGTCCTTCTCCCTTCTCTCTCCCCATCTTCCTTTACCCCCATCCCACCCCACACCCAAGATCTCAATTTTTTGCCCGGCAATCTTGTCTACTTCCAATATCCAGGAGGATAACTATATGTTTTTCTTTGGGTTCACCTTATTTAGCTTCTTTAGGATCACAAATTATAGGCTCAATGTCCTTTATTTATGGCTAGAAACCAATTATGAGTGAGTACATCCCATGTTCCTCTTTTTGGGTCTGGCTTACCTCACTCAGGATAGTGTTTTCTATTTCCATCCATTTGCATGCAAAATTCAAGATGTCATTGTTTTTTACTGCTGAGTAGTACTCTAATATGTATATATTCCACACTTTCTTCATCCATTCTTCCATTGAAGGGCATCTAAGTTGTTTCCAGGTTCTGGCTATTACAAATAATGCTGCTATGAATATAGTTGAACAAAAGCTTTTGTAATATGATAGGGTATCTCTTGGGTATATTCCCAAGAGTGGTATTGCTGGGTCTTGGGGTAGGTTGATCCCGAATTTCCTGAGAAACTGCCATACTGATTTCCAAAGTGGTTGCACAAGTTTGCATTCCCACCAGCAATGGATGAGGGTACCCCTTCCTCCACAACCTCTCCAGCAAAGGCTATCATTGGTGTTTTTGATTATAGCCATTCTGACAGGTGTAAGATGATATCTCAAAGCTGTTTTGATTTGCATTTCCCTGATCACTAAGGAGGTTGAGCATGACCTTAAGTGTCTTTTGGTCATTTGAACTTCTTCTGCTGAGAATTCTCTGTTCAGTTCAGTGCCCCATTTTTTAACTGGGTTAATTAGCATTTTAAAGTCTAGTTTCTTGAGTTCCTTATATATTTTGGAGATCAGACCTTTGTCTGTTGCGGGGTTGGTGAAGATCTTCTCCCAGTCAGTAGGTTGCCTTTTTGTCTTAGTGACAGTGTCCTTTGCTTTACAGAAGCTTCTCAGTTTCAGGAGGTTCCATTTATTCAATGTTGCCCTTAATGTCTGTGCTGCTGGGGTTACATGTAGTAAGTGGTCTCCTGTTCCCATATCTTGTAAGGTACTTCCCGCTTTCTCTTCTATCAGGTTCAGTGTGTTCAGAATGATATTGAGGTCTTTGATCCATTTGGACTTGAGTTTTGTGCATGGTGATAGATATGGGTC
The DNA here is from genome assembly GCF_950005125.1 of Chionomys nivalis. Lineage (NCBI taxonomy): Eukaryota > Metazoa > Chordata > Mammalia > Rodentia > Cricetidae > Chionomys > Chionomys nivalis. Next base: position 72,292,116 of record NC_080087.1, read on the forward strand.
TATTTTCATTCTTCTACAGGTTGACATCCAGTTGTGCCAGCACCATTTGTTGAAGATGCTTTCTTTCTTCCATTGTATACTTTCAGCTCCTTTATCGAAAATGAGGTGTTCATAGGTTTGTGGGTTCATATCCGGGTCTTCTACTTGATTCCATTGGTCGACTTCTCTGTTTTTATGCCAATACCATGCTGTTTTCATTACTGTACCTCTGTAATAGAGTTTGAAGTCAGGGATGGTAATGCCTCCAGAAGGTACATTATTGTATAAAATTGTTTTGGCTATCCTGGGTTTTTTTTATAAAGTTGATTATTGCCCTCTCAAGATCTGTGAAGAATTTTGATAGGATCTTGATGGGGATTGCATTGAATCTATTAATTGCCTTTGGTAGAATTGCCATTTTTAATATGTTGATCCTCCCAATCCAAGAGCAAGGGAGATCCTTCCATTTTCTGGTATCCTCTTCAATTTCTTTCTTCAAAGACTTAAAGTTCTTGTCGAATAGATCTTTCACTTCCTTGGTTAGAGTTACTCCAAGATATTTTATGCTATTTGTGGCTATCGTGAAAGGTGACGTTTCTCTGATTTCCCTCTCTGCTTCCTTATTCTTTTTGTATAGGAGGGCAACTGATTTTTTGGAGTTGATTTTGTATCCTGCCACATTACTAAAGGTGTTTATCAGCTGTAAGAGTTCTTTGCTGGAGTTTTTGGGGTCACTTATATACACTATCATATCATCTGCAAATAATGAAAGCTTAATTTCTTCCTTTCCAATTTGAATCCCCTTGATCTCCTTATGTTGTCTTCTTGCTATTGCTAGAACTTCAAGCCCTATATTGAAGAGGTATGGAGAGAATGGGCATCCTTGTCGTGTTCCTGATTTTAGTGGGATGGCTTTGAGTTTCTCTCCATTCAATTTGATGTTAGCTGTCGGCTTACTGTAAATAGTTTTTATTATATTTAGGTATGACCCTTGTATCCCTAATCTCTCCAAGACCTTTATCATAAAGGGTTATTGAATTTTGTCGAATGCTTTTTCAGCATCTAATGAAACGAACATATGGTTTTTTTCTTTCAGTTTATTTATATGATGGATTACATTGATAGATATGCGTATGTTGAACCAGCTCTGCATCTCTGGGATGAAGCCTACTTGATCATAATGGATAATTTTTCTAACGTGCTCTTGGATTTGGTTTGTCAGTATTTTATTGAGTATTTTTGCGTCGATGTTCATGAGTGAGATTGGCCTGTAGTTCTCTTTCTTGGTTGAGTCTTTGTGTGGTTTTGGTATCAGGGTAACTGTAGCTTCATAAAAGGAATTTGGCAATGACTCTTCTGTTTCTATATTGTGAAATACATTAAGGAGTATAGGTATTAGGTCTTCTTGAAAGTCCTGGTAGAATTCCGCATTGAAACCATCTGGTCCTGGGCTTTTTTTTGGTAGGATAGGTTTTGGATAACAGCTTCTAATTCTTCGCGACTAACAGGTCTATTTAGATTGTTCACCTGGTCCTGGTTTAACTTTGGTATATGGTATTTATCTAAAAAAAAGTGTCCATTTCTTTTACACTTTCCAGTTTTGTGGCATACAGACTTTTGTAGTAATATCTTATGATTCTCTGAATTTCCTCTGTGTCTGTGGTTATGTCCCCCTTTTCATTTCTGATCTTATTAATTTGCATATTCTCTCTCTGCCTTTTGATTAGTTTGGAGAGGGGTTTATCAATCTTGTTGATTTTCTCCAGGAACCAGCTTTTTGTTTCATTGGTTCTTTGGATTGTTTTCTGTGTTTCTATTTTGTTGATTTCAGCCCTCAGTTTGATTATTTCCATTCTTCTACTCCTCCTAGGTGAGTCTGCTTCTTTTTTTTTTCTAGAGCTTTCAGGTGGGCTGTTAAGTCTCCAAGGTGAGCTTTCTCCGTTTTCTTAAAGTGGGCACTTAGTGCTATGAACTTTCCTCTTAGGACTGTTTTCATAGTGTCCCATAGGTTTGAATATGTTGTTTCTTTATTTTCATTGAATTCAAGGAAGACTTTAATTTCTTTCTTTATTTCTTCCTTGATCCAGGTGTGGTTCAATAGTTGACTGTTCAGTTTCCATGCGTTTGTAGGCTTTTGGGGGGTAGCATTGTTGTTGAATTCTAGCTTTAATCCATGGTGATCCGATAAGACACAGGTGGTTACTAGTATTTTTTTGTAACTGTGTAAGTTTGCTTTGTTACCGAGTATGTGGTCAATTTTCAAGGAGGTTCCATGAGCTGCAGAGAAGGTGTATATATTCTTTCCTATTTGGGTGGAATGTTCTATAGATGTCTGTTAGGTCCATTTGATTCATTACCTCCAATAATTCTCTTATTTCTCTGTTAGGTTTCTGTCTGATTGACCTGTCCATTGGTGAGAGAGGAGTGTTGAAGTCTCCTACTATTAGTGTGTGCGGTTTGATGACTGCCTTGAGTTTTAGCAATGTTTCTTTTACGTACATGGGTGCTTTTATATTAGGGTCATAGATATTCAGGATTGAGACTTCATCCTGATGAATTGTTCCTGTTTGAGTATAAAATGTCCCTCTCCATCTCTTCTGATTGATTTTAGTTTGAAGTTAACTTTGTTAGAAATTAGTATGGCCACACCTGCTTGTTTCTTAGGTCTGATTGCTTGATAAGCCTTTTCCCAGCCCTTTACTCTGAGTAGATGCCTGTCTTTGTGGGTTGAGGTGTGTTTCTTGTAATCAGCAGAATGTTGGATCCTGTTTTCGTATCCATTCTCTTAGCCTGTGCCTTTTTATAGGTAAGTTGAGTCCATTGATATTAAGTGATATTAATGACCAGTGGTTGTTAACTCCGGTCATTTTTTTGGTAGTAGAGTTTGTGTGTTTTCCTGCTTCGAGTTGTGCTGGTGAAGGGTCTTCTAGATGTCTGAGTTATTTGGGGCAATGTTGGATTCCTTGGTTTGTGATTTTCCTTTTATTACTTTCTGTAAGGCTGGATTTGTGGCTACGTATTGTTTAAATTTGTTTTTATCCTGGAAAATTTTGTTTTCTCCATTTATAGTGAACGAAAAGCTTGGCTGGGTATAGTAGTCTGGGCTTGCATCCATGGTCTCTTAGTTTCTGCAGTACATCTATCCAGGGCCTTCTGGCTTTCAGTTTCCACAGAGAAGTCACATGTAAGTCTGATAGGTTTACCTTTATAAGTAACTTGGCCTTTTTCCTTTGCAGCTCTTAATATTCTTTCTTTATTCTGTAAGTTTTGTGTTTTGATTATTATATGGTGAGGGGATTTTTTTTTGATCCAGTCTATTTGGTGTTCTGTATGCTTCTTGAACCTTCATAGGTATATCTTTCTTTAGGTTGGAAAAGTTTTCTTCTATAATTGTATTAAATATATTTTCTGGACCATTGAGCTGCATTTCTTCTCCTTCTTCTACTCCTATTATTCTTAGGCTTGGTCTTTTTATTGTGTCCCAGATTTCCTGAATGTTTTGTGATGAGAGTTTGTTGGATTTGCTGTTTTTTTTGATCAGTGCATTTATTTTCTCTACGGTATCTTCAGAATCTGAGATTCTTTCTTCTATCTCTTGTATTTGGTTGGTTATGCTTGTTTCTGTAGTCTCTATTCGTTTACCTAGATTTTCCATGTCCAGCCGGCCCTCTGTTTGTGTTTTCTTCATTGCCTCCATTTCAGTTTTCAAGTCTTAAACTGTTTCCATTATCTGTTTGATTGTTTTTCCTTTGTTTCCTAGGATATCATTCACAGATCTACTCAATTCTTCAAACTTTTTGTTATTTTTCTCACCCATTTCTTTAAGGGAGTTTTTCACCTCCTGTTTAAGGGCCTCTATCACTTTCATAAAGTCATTTTTTTCTACTTCTTCTTGATTAAGGTGTTCATGTCCTCCTGTTGTAAGGTCGCTGGGTTCTGGTGGTTTCATGTTGTTGGAGGAATTCTTGCATTGGCGCCTGCCCATCTCTTCCTCCGAATGCTCCCCTATGGATCTTCTTTTACAGGTTCAGGTCTCCTTGCCCACTGATTACCTTCTGGTGCCGAGATCAGGTCTCCTTGCTGGCCAGGTAGCTCACAAACAAGAGGCCTATCTTGTTTGCTGCAGGCAGGCTATTGAGACAAAGGGACTCCTGCCCACCCAGTTGCCCTCATGATTTGGTCCCAAACAGGCTGAGCTGGGTGATGTTATGTGCCCAAAGAGGGGAGGGAGACAGAAGGGAGGGGTTTCTGGATGCAAGCTGGGTGGAATAGGAAGAGAGAGGCAGTATCCAGGGAGTATAGCCCCTGCAGAAAGACCAGGAAGTATAGGGGGATGAGGAACATCTGTGTTCCGTGTCCAGGCTGCTGCCGCGGGTCAGAAACTCACTCACCCCAGTGATGGCTCTCCTGGTGCCGAGATCAGATCTCCATGCTGGTCAGGTAGCTCATAAACAAAGTGCCTACCTTGCTTGCTGCAGGCAGGCTATTGAGACAAAGGAACTACCACCCGCCCGGTTGCCCTTACGACTTGGTCCCAGCGCCCAAACAGGCTGAGCTGGGTGATCATATGTGCCCGAAGAGGGGAGCTATCCTCAACTTTTGACCTCTTATTTCTGACTAAATTTTTTCTTTTCTTTTCTTTCTTTCTTTCTTTCTTTCTTTCTTTCTTTCTCTTATTCTTTCTTTTTTTCTCATTTTTTGAGACAGGCTTTCTTTGTGTAGTTTTTGGAGCCTGTCCTGGAACTCTCTCTGTAGACCAAACTGACCTCAAACTCACAGAGAACTGCCTGCCTCTGCCTCTCAAGTGCTGGGATTAAAGCTTGACTGGGTTTTTATGTGAGTACTGGAGACTGATTGGAACTGAGGTGCTCATACCTCCACTATAGGCACTTTACCTGCTAAGCAATCTCCCCACATCATAGCTCTCAGAATATATTAAGTAGGGTATGATTTGGGGTAGGCCTTCAATTGTAGTGGGCCTTGGCTACCTGACGTCCACGGACCACACGCTGGACAAACCTGGCATCTAGTCAGTAAATGCATTTCACTCCTCTGGGTAGACTTAGGGATGCTCTCTAATCTATTGTTGTATTCTTAGCTCATAGCACACTGTAGACACACACTCACTCCCTCATACACACACACACACACATACAGAGGGAGAAAGAGAGAGAGAGAGAGAGAGAGAGAGAGCCTGGTTCCATCCAGCATATGCTCATTGAAGACCTACCACATGTATACTGCTTAATATTTTTTTAAAAAAAAAAAGATAATACATCCCTTTTATGGATATATTTAGGGAAGGAGAGAGGGCTCGGTGGTTAAGAGCACTGACTTCCAGAGGACCTAGATTCAATTCCCAGCACACACTCACAGTGATTCATAACTCCAGTTCCAGGGGGTCCGATACCCTCTTCTGGCCTCTGTGGGTATGCACACATGTGGTACACAGACATATACTCAGGCATCCACAGGTACACATAAAACAAATATTTTTAAAAATTATAATAACGAGGTTTTGTGATTCACAGATGTTGTATGATATTCAGCTGATACTGTGCAAAACAGTTTTGTGAATGCAGTCCCTAGTTCCTTTCTGACTATCTGGAGGCCTTTCTGCAGTGGCAGAACTGGAGTAGCTACAGCAACAACCAAAATATTTATCAGCTCATCCTTTATAAAAAAGTTCTGGAGCAGTTAAGAGCACTGACTGCTCTTGCAGAGGACCTGAGTTCATTGTCTGCTCAGAACTGTTTCTCCAGTTCCAGGGGATCCAGCATCCTCTTCTGGCCTCTGCAGGCCCTGCACATGTGTGGTACACATACATACATGCAGGCAGAGCACATGAAAGAAGAATAAATGAATCTTTTTAAGAAATGTATTTATGCCAGGTGGTGGTAGCACATGACTTTAATCCCAGCACTAGGGAGGCAGGTGGCTTTCTGTGAGTTCGAGGCCAGCCTGAGCTACAAAGTGAGTTCCATGACACTGGGGGCATTGCAGAGAACCCTGTCTTGGGAGAATTATACCTTTAATTCATTTTTGTTTTTGTTCTGTTTTAAGATAAGGTCTCATATAGCCCAGGTTAGATCCCAGCTTCTTGTGCAGCCCAAGCTAACCTTGGACAATTACCTCATCCTTCTCTGTGTTCCAGTTGCCAGCCTTGCAGGTTTCTACAATCACACTCTTTCCTAAAGAGATTATTAAACTCCAGTCATGGAGTGAATGCCTTTATAAGTTCTTTTCAGAAATAGTCTTTAAGTCTGTCCTAAAATCATGTTTAATTTTAGATTAAGTCAAAATTTTAGATTTTAGCTTAATTTTTGAAACTGAGATAGAGTTTATTTTTCAAGTTTTCTCAAGTTATCAGAAGCCAATAAAAGTTTTGTATACTCAAGGGATATAACTTTTAAACATATTTTTTATTTATTCTCTAATAACTTCATTCATATACCCAGTGGGTCTTGATCATGCTCACCTCCAACCCCACCCCTCCCACGCCCTCCTGTCACTCACACCATGCCCTTCCTTGCTTCATCTCTTCTTTTTATCTTTTTAAACTCAGTCCAGTTAGTGCTGCTTGCTGGGATGCTGGGTGATTTAAGCTGTAGAACTTGACAACTTGATATAGGTATACATTATGAAATGATTGCCACCCTTGAACTAACACATGTGTCATCATCTGTGCATGTGTGTGTTTGTGTGTGCATCACACATGGTGGAGACGCATGACTCTCTGAGCTCATTTTGAGTATACAATACTGTATTGTTAACTCTAGTACCACACTGTACAATAAGCCACAGAACACATCTTCTGTCTTGAAGTTTGACTCCTCTTATCTCCTTCTTTCCCTCACGCTGGACCCAGGAAAACCCGCTTTCACTTTCTCCTTCCATGGATTCCATGTTTTCTGATTGTTCATGGTGTGCTCATGTGGCCCTTGTTTTCCAGTCACTGGCCGGTTTCACTTGCCATAATGTCCTCCAGGTCCAACCTTGCTATTGCAAGGAGAGCGTTTAAATGCCATTTAACTCTGCATCTGTCCGGGTACTTTGACCTCAGCTGTGTGAGATGTTTAGCTGTGGGCCAGTTGGGTGACTTGGTGGGTAACAGTGCTGGCCACCAAGTCTGATGGCCTGATTCCCAAAACCAACAGGGTGGAAGGAGAAAACTGACCTCCGCAAGTTGTCCCCTGATCTCCACCCGTGTGCCCCATCCTCTATCCTCCTCATTCTCTTCCTTTCCTTCTCCTTCCTCCTCTTCCTCTTCTGTCCTCCTCCCTCCTTCCTCCTCCTCCACTTTAGACACCACCTTCCTTCCTCCTCTTGGTATTCCTCATTTCCCCTAAGAGCTACCCTATCATATCAGTCTATAAAGAGCTATCTTTGCTTAAGCATTCTAGGACATCCTCGTTTTCAACACAGAAAGGTCTCTGCCGAGTTTCTCTGCAGAGTGAACAAATAGTGATCGCCTAGTCAGGCCTTATCAGTGTATATTTCCACTGTCACTATTGGTGCTCTCTACACATCCTTCCATGTGCCCACTTCGCTCCTTATGTGAGCACTTCTATCGCATGGTACTGAGCTATGTTATTACTGCCTGGCTAATAGAAAGGCTCGTTCTAACACTGATTTAATTCTATCAAATTTCCCCAAGGTTAACTGTGCAGCTAACACTCCTGCCTCGACAGTAGGAGGGCATTTATCTCTCCAGACCCCTGCCAACAGCAGGCATGTTCTCCATGGAAGGAGCGTCCCCAGTTTGCCCAGGTGACTCCACCCACCCGTGCCTTGGATGGAGGAATGAATAGAAAGACACTGCCTATCCCTGGCCTCCACTAGGCACAGCAAGGGTGGATAATGAGCATGGAGTCTGCACTCCTCAGGGAAAACCAACAGCTCCAGGTCCCTGGTCAGAGGTTGATATCCCTGGGACCTGCCTTCAGCCAGCCTTGACTGTGGATGAGCAGGGAGGTGAGTCTCCGATTTCATCCTCTTTGGGACTGTGTGGTTACTCAAGGATAAGGGACAGTCTCTGTAAGGACATTACTGGAAAGGTAGGAGGAGCAGGGTGTCTCTGCTTTGCTTGGTGCATTCGGAAGGTCCCCAGGCTTCCCTTTCTCGACTCAGTTGTCACCTGAGAATGAGAATTAACTTTGCCGAACAGAACTGTGACAAGTGTGTGTGGGTGGTGGGTATCGAGAATTTTCCAAGTGTTTGGGAAGGACTCACCATTTGGGCTTCTCATTTTCTGATATGAAAAATCAAGAACAGTGACTGATGTTGACCTCAAGGAAAACATTACACTCAATAGTTGTAAAGCAATCAGTCGCTCTGTCTCCTTCCTTCCCCCCTGCTTTTTTCCTTCCCTCTTCCGTTCTTCCCTGTCTTCTATTTTTTCTTCCCGATGTTCTCTCCCTTTTTTCTTCCTTCCCACCTTCCTCTTCCTTCCTTCTCAACTTCCCCCTCCATTCTTCCATTCTTGCCACCCTTTCTTCTTGTCTGTCTTCTGTTCCTTACATCCTTTCCTCCTTCCTCTAGCCTTTTCTTCCTCTCCATCTTCTTACAACATAATCAACTTCTTACACTAAGACAAACCTGAAGTTTATCTACAAATGCACATTGCATTATTTTTGGTAGGGAGCAAGGATTAAAACAGGTCTTAGTATATATTCCAGATTGTTCTAGAATTCATAATACCCCTTCTTTAACCCCCTGAGAACTGGAGTTACAGATGTGTACCATCATGCCCCATTCATTATAATCTGTGCATAGAATTCTTCTAGTATTTTTTATTGTACTTATTTATTTGTGTGTGGGGTGCCTGTATGCTCTAAAGCACATGTGTGAAGGTCAGAGGACAACTTGAGAAGCCATTTATTTTTCACTTCCATCATGTGGGTCCCGGAAATCAAACTCAGATTTTTTTAACTTGACAGCAAGCACTTTTATCCACTGAGTCATCTCACAGGCACAGATTAAACGCACTGGTTCAACCCATCCTCACTGCAGCTCCGTGAAATGATTGGAGAGTTTTGCTCACTTCACTGGGTTGACAGCAAAATCAAGGATTCCCTTGTGTGACCCATGTGATATAGAATTGGCTGTATATTTTCTGCAGCCTCATAAGGCAGACAATTCTCCAGTCAGTTACAGTAATGGAAAAATATCCTATGGATGATAATACGAAAGACACAAAACCTGCTTTGAAACCAACTACAATTTTACTCTTAATACTGGACTCCATAGGGCGGGGGAGACAGCTCAGTGACTAAAGTGCTGGGTGCCCAGGCATAATGAGCTGATTTTGGATTCTCAAACCCACATAAGAATCATCAGCGATATCAGAGGTAGGAAGCAAGGGGAGGTGGAGTCAGCAGAAGCTGGGAGCTCACTGGCCAGCCTCACTGCAAGCGTAATCTCCAGGTTCGGTGAGAGACCCTGTCTCAAAAAGGAAGGTGAAGTGTGAAAGAGGAAAACACCTAATGTTAGCCTTCCCTACAGGCCTATGGGAAAGTCTCAGACTCTCTTAACTCTCATCAAACTCGTTCCTTTTCCCTTCTCACCTCAGCACCTCAGCACCAAACTGGAGCATCCTTGAATCTATCTATCTATCTTTCTTTCTCTTTCTTTCTTTCTTTCTTTCTTTCTTTCTTTCTTTCTTTCTTTCTTTCTTTCTTTCTTGAGATGTGTACACAATTACCTGAGGTTTTATTTTTATTATTTTATTTTTTTAAAAAAGAATACAAGCTATCTTTTTAATAATTTATTTAACTTTATTTTATGTGCATTAGTGTGAAGGTGTCAGATCACCTGGAACCAGAGTTACAGATGGTTGTGAGCTGCCATGTGGGTGCTGGGAATTGAACTAAGGACTGAGAAGAGCAGTCAGTGCTCTTAACCGCTGAGCTATCTCTCCAGCCCCCCCCCAAACTATTTTTTTTCATTTTACATACCAATCTGAGTTCCCACTTCCTCCCCTCCTCCCATTCCCTCTAACTATCATCCCACCCCCCATCCAATCCTCAGAGAGAGTAAGGCACATTGCTTTGGGGGAAGGTCCAAGGCCTTCCCTACTATATCTAGGCTGAGCAAGGTATCCATCCAAAGAGAATGGGTTCCCTAAAAGCCAGTACAAGCAGTAATGATAAGTCCTGATGCCACTGCCAGTGGCCCCGCAGTCTGCCCCAGCCATACAACTGTCACCCACATTCAGAGGCTCTAGCTTGGTCCTATGCTGGTTCCTTCCCTGTCTGGCTAGTGTTGGTGAGCTCCAATGAGCTCAGGTAGACTGTTTCAGTGGGTGTCCCCATCATGGTCTTGACCTCTTTGCTCATATTCTCTCTCCTCCCACTCTTCAGCTGGACTTTGGGAGCTCAGCCCAGTGCTCCGATGTGGGTCTCTGCCTCTGTTTCCATCAGTTGCTGGATGAAGGTTGAATGGCAACATTTAAGATATTTATCTGACTATAGGGCAAGGCTCTGTAAATGCCATCGTCCTGTGTCTATGGACTGACTCCTAGCAGTTATGTCTCATTCTTCTCCATCCTTTTTTCTCCCATCCAGTCCATCAGCAGTAGCTGGTGATGTCACCTCCAGAATCCGTTCTATGCCTCTGATCCTCCTGGTTGAGAAGTCTTCCTCTACATAGCACCCAGCAGCACCCCTCACATCCAAGGCTATTCGAATAGCCCTCTGATGTCTCTTTGTCTCTCCAACTTTGGCATCAGACACTCTTCGGTTGAGAGCCCTTGTCACCTTGCCCATTTGGGGAAATAAAACAGAAATACTAGATGAATGTGGCTCAAATAAGTAAGACGAGATAGAATCCTTCAGACAAGCCGAGACATCCCTTGTCTCCCTGAAGAAGTGATAGACACTTTTAGTGGTCTGGGTGCCAGTTGAAGAAGAATTAAAATTGTAGCCACCAAAGGCACATTTGCCAAGGCAGCATCTCAAGGATGGAGTGCAGGAATTTTTCTGTGAGTCTCAATGAACTGAAGTCTCCTTCAGTCTTTCTCATACACCTCAATCTCTCTAACTCAGTCTCTGCCTCTGTCTCTGTCTCTCTTTCTCTCTTTCTCTCTTTCTCTCTCTCTCTCTCTCTCTCTCCCTCTCTCTCTCTCCCTCTCTCCCTCTCTCTCTCTCTCTCTCTCTCACACACACACACACACACACACACGCACACACTATTCACTCATCATTCCAGTGAATGCAATGAAGAAATGGACTGGAAATGCCAAGGTAGAAAGGACGAATGACCAATTATGAGCTTACAGCACTCATTATATGAAAGGTTGTCGTGACCTTTGCTGGGGAGGTTGCCATGGGGATGGTATCCACTTAGTGCACAGAGTGCATTTTGACAAAATTGCTTTTTTCTTTTCAGACCTTGGAGCCCAAGCCTGGTAGACAGAAAGCTTGAATGTGAAGCTTTGATCCATATTAAACTAGCCATGTCACTGGAGATTGCTTAAGAGTGTCGTCCTCTTGGAGCTGAAAAGATGTTGGTTATCTCTGTTTAATTTTCCTCCATTACATTCTTAAGATAGATTCCCCCATGGGGTAATGTGCATGCATACAAATGTGCTAGTGTGTGTGTGTGCCTTTGCATGAGCAGGAGAGCAGTGGACCTCAACCTTCCTAATGCTGTAATGCTGCAACCCCTTAATACAGTTGCTCATGTTATGATGACCCTCAACCTTAAAATTATTTCATTGCTACATCATAACTGTAATTTTCCTACCGTTATGAATTGTAATGTAAATATTGATACATAGATGGTCTTGCGTATGTCCTATGAAGGGGTCGTTCAATCTCAAAAGGATCCCAACCCGCAGGTTGAGAACCACTGATGTAGCCTGTCTTCTTTCTCCCTTATTGCCTTAAGACAGGGTCCCTCACTGAACGTTTGGTTAGGCTAGCTGGCAGCAAGTTCTGTGGCTCTGCCTGTCTGTGTCCCTCTCCCCATCACTGGGTTTCCAGGTATATACAGCCATGCCTGGCTACTGGGGATTGAACTCAGGACCTTGTACTTATAGAGCAAGCCCTTACCCACTGACCCATTTCGCAGTTTCATTCACTATAAACTTCACTTCTAGATGTGGAGATGCACAACCAGGCACCCCCTGGTCTGAGTCCAGCTTAACTTCGGGCCTGTGTGAAGAGGGCAGGAACAGCATTGACTACCAAGGTGAGTGTGAGAAGCCAGCAGGGAGCAGGAAAAAAGACCGAGTGAGAATGTGCAGGATATTATAGAGATGTTTTACGGGAAGGGGGCATGTCAGTGCCCAGATGTTCAAAAAAGTGCTTCTGTGTCAGGTGGTGGTCATGCACACCTTTAATCTCAGCACTTGGGAGGCAGAGGCAGGTAGATCTCGGGTTTGAGGGCAGCCTGGTCTATAAAGTGAGTTTCAGGTTATCCAGAGTGGTTATACAGAGAAACCTTTGACAAACAAAGTACTTCTGATTTCTGTTATTTGCCAGGCACTGAAGTAAAAGCTAGAGGTGGAATTATGAACAAGATGGATATTCAAACATTTTGTAAATACAAATTCTTCACCTCTATGAGCCAGGCATCGTGTTATGTATAACAAAGGGACGTGCGTGAAATGAGTGTTTTTGTGAGAATGTCTGATGAGCTACACGAGGATGTCACTCTGTGACACCCTTCTGTGCGACCCTCCCCCTTGTGATTAGGATTTCCCTCTGTCTGCCCAAGCATCAGAAGCTGAGGAACAGGCAGGTCTCTTTCCATTTAAAACTTGAGTCCAAGATCAGTTCCTGCTGCAGTATCTGGTGCTATGAATTACCTTCTGGATTGGATGGATGGATGGATGGATGGATGGATGGATGGATGGATGGATGGATGGATTTGGGAGTTGTCTCCCAAGAGAATATGAATGTCATGATGAGACAGTTAAGCTTCATCTTGCTTACAATAGAAGTATACAAAGAAGAGCTCTAAAGTCACTGACATGTCTTTGGACATATTTGATTATGGCCCAGCCCTGGAAAAATATATGTATGTATATGTATGTATATATATATATATATATATATATATATATATATATATATATATATAGTGTGTGTGTGTGTGTGAATGTGTGTGGTGTAGTGTACACATGTGTATGCAGGTATGCTTGCCTGTCCATTTGAATGTAGAGACCAAAAGTAAAGGTATTGATTCACTGTAATCCACTTTTTAATTTTTAAAAATTTCTGGTGTGGTGTGTGCTTGTAGCATGCACATGGGTGAGTGCTGTATGACCGTGAGCATGCATGCAGAGGCCAGAGGAGGGCACTTTGTCTTCCTTTTCTCTCTGCCTCATTCCTTTAAGACATGGCCAGTGAGCCAGAAGCTTGCCATTTCAACCAGGCTGGTTGAACAGAGAACACCCATGATGTATCCACCTCTGCTCCCCGAACACTATAGTCACAGGCATATGAATCCATACTGCTCTTTACATGGACATGATGGACTTGAATGCAGCTCCCCACACTTACACAGCACAGCACGCTCTCTTACCTCCTGCACCATCACTCCAACCCCGCTACTTATTTTCTCAGACAGGATCTGTCACTGACTGTGGGACTCTTCAGCCAGGTTCTGACTGACAAGCAGCCCCTAGGCTCCTCCTGCCTCTATACCACATTCCCCTATGATCCGCACTGGGGTGACAGAGGCAGTCATAAGATCCTTGTGTGATAAGGATCTAACTTTGGGTCTTCTTGTGCAGACAGCAAGCACATGACACACATAGCTATCTCCCTGGGCCCAGAAATTCCATATATTTTACTCAAAATTGATATGTCACAAAACCCACACAAGAGACAATTTTTTGACAGTGTGTAGTGGAGAATAATCTCCTGGGCAGTGGACGAAATGGCATGACCCATGATGGTTGCAGGTTGCAGAATGAATAGACTCTGTTGAACAGGAGATAAACTCGAGCCAGCATTTGTTCAACTACAGCTACACTCGGAAAGTGTGAATAGTAGAAGGGGCGGTTACTGTTATCTTCTAGCCACCAAGAATGGACCTCAGAAGGTCTTTGTTTATCTATTTATATGTGAAGGGATGTGGCAGAGGGAGAATGCATGTGCCATGTTGCTATCAGAGAACAACTTACAGGAGTTGACTCTTCTTCCACTATGTGGGTACTGAGACTTGAACTCAGGTCTTCAGGCTTAGTGAAGCTCCTTTCCTTGCTGAGCCATCGTGGTGGCCTTGAAGGTGATATTTTAATGTATATCTGGAGACTGAGAATGGTCTAAGGATGCCAACATATGGAATATGTATACGCGAAGAGGGCATGCTGGGTGCGTGGGGAAAGAGTATTAGGGGTTGAGGGTCATGGGAACCTCTTGGAAGAGTAGCGGGAAGTGTGTATGGAGACGTAAGAGCCAGCACACATCCATCCTTATAAACGGACATGGAAAGAGTGGTTGGAGGAGAGAGAACGAAGGGTACAAAGACCCTGAGGTGGTTCACATATGCTGCATGGAGCTCCATGGAGCACAGACCAGAGAAACAGGAAGGAGTCAGGTCCGCAGATGAGGTCATTTCATTCATTGCACACTTGCTGAGATGTTTACGGGAAGGCCCTGAGTGTGAGAGGATTTGTCTTTCCAGTGACTGTAGAGGACAGAACCTGCAGGCTCCAACTCTCACTTCATCTTCTCCTCCCTCTGGTACTCCATAGGGTTCCTCCCCGGTCCTTAGCTCAGTGCCCTCAAATCCTGGGCACATGCCACCTTCCTGGGCAGCTCCTCCCTGGGCCAATCAGAGCCGCACACGTGAGCTGGAGTTCGTGTTGCTGGGCTTTGCACATGTGCCCTCCCTGCGCCCAATGCTCTCAGTGCTCTTCCTGGCCGCCTTCCTGCTCACGTTGCTAGGCAACACACTCATCGTCTTGCTCACCAGCCTGGATCCAGGCCTGTGTGCACCCATGTACTTCTTCTTGCGCCACCTGGCGCTGGTGGAGATCTGCTTCTCACTGGACGTGGCGCCCCGGCTGCTGGTGACCCTGCTGTGGCCTGGACGTGGGCTGTCCCCTACAAGCTGTGCCCTGCAGCTGCTCCTCGTGCTGTCCTGTGTCACATCCGAGTGTTTTCTCCTCACGGTCATGGCCTGGGACCGCTTCCTGGCCATTTGCAGGCCACTGCGCTATGGTGCCATCATGAGCTTGAGGCTGTGCCACCTGCTGGCCACCACTTGCTGGTTGGCAGGAATCCCCGTGGCTCTGGTCTTCACTATCTGGCTCTTTAGCTTTCCCTTCTGTGGGCCACGGGGCATCCGGCACTTCTTCTGTGACATAGCACCTCTGCTGAGCCTGGTGTGTGCAGACACCAGAGTCTTTGAGGCTAATGTGTTTGTGGCCACTGTCCTTGTCATCATGGTTCCCTTCTGTCTTATAGCTGCATCCTACGTCATGATTCTGGCTGCTGTCCTTCGGATGCCATCAGCCTCTGGGCGCCACAAAGCCCTGTCCACCTGTGCCTCCCACCTCATCGTGGTGATTCTGTTTTACGGCACAACGGGGGTCATCCACTTGCGCCCCAAGGCCAGCTACTCTCCTGAGAGCAAGCAAGTGGTGTCCCTGTCATACACCTTGGTGACCCCCATGCTTAATCCTCTCATCTACAGCCTGCGGAACAAGGAGGTCAAAGCTGCCTTCGGCCGTGTGTGCTGTGGACGCCAAGGGTCTAGATTCTAGACTCCATGAATTCTCTCTCCTACCACCTTTCAGATTCAAATAATTGTTGAGGGCCACTTTCTCAGGGTGGCTTAACACCCTGACGCTCCTCTGGGGGACCCATGGCTGCTTCCATCTTCCTACCCAAGAGAAGGCACAACACCAAACTTTTGATCTCTGATCTTGGTTATTTTAAATAAAAGTGGACAAATGAATCCACTTTAAGCCAACTAGAGTACATTAGCTAGCTCTTCTGAAAGAATGTTGTGTAACAAATCATTTAAAATTTAGTGTCTTAAAGCCTGTAACTTATGCCGGGTGGTAGTAGTACAGCACTTGGGAGACAGAGGCAGGCAGAGCTCTGAGTTCGAGGCCAGCATGGTGTACAAAGCAAGTGCTAGGACAGGCTCCAGTGCTACACAGAGAAACCATGTTTCAGAAACAAAAGGCCTGTAACGTATTCTCATTCACTTTCAATCAACTGGATGTAAGGTAATCTAGGCTGGACCTACCTTTGTGGTATTTTGACACGGGCTAATTTTGCTCATGCAAATGGTTGTTGATCAATGTTAGGATGGCCTAAATGAAGGAGATTTGATCCATATACTTCTCTTGAGACCAAAGGGCTGATTAAGGCCTGGCTTTTCATCAAAGTAGCTGAAGTGCAAGAGGGGAGACCCAACTGCATGAGTCATTATCAAGACTTTGGTCACATGACATGCTATTGTTTGGATTAGACAACTGATACCCTCAACCTTTATGTGGAGGAGGCTGGAGTCACATGAAACTTGACCTTCACGGAGAGATGACTGAAGAACTGGAGACATTAATAAATCTACATCAGATAGTCAGATTGGGATTTCTCTCAGATTTTTTTCTTTATCCATTATCTTAATGAGGGTTTCTATTGCTGTGGTAAAACACCATGGCCAAAAGCAACTTTGGGAGGAAATATTAATTTCATTTCAAAACTCGTAGGTCACAGTCCATCACTGAAGGAAGTCAGGGCAGGAACTAAAGAAATGAACCTGAAGGTATGAGCTAAAGCAAAGGCTGTGGTGAGGGGCTGCTTACGAGGACAACCCCATGGCTGGCTCAGCTGCTTTCTAGCATAACCCAGGAAACAAGCCCAAGGGGGCACCACCAACTATGGACAAGGTTCTCCCATATAAATCACCAACCAAGAAGGTATTTTCTAGACTTCCCTATAGGACAATCTCATGGAGACATTTCCCCAGTTGAGAGTCCATTTTTCCAAATGACTCTAGATTGTGTCAAGGGGATATAAAACTAATGAGCACATCTATAGGATTGCAGAAGACGTAGGTGCTACGATTTGGGTTTTAACAGAGGAGGCTCAGCAATATAGCACACTCACCGCTCTTCTACAGGACTAGAGTTCCCTTCCCTAATATCCATGTGGCTACCCTCTGAAAGCCTTCTTCTGGTCAATTTGGGCACAGCACACACGTATGTGTGTGTGTCTATTGAGTCTCTGACTGATAATAGAATCAAAAAAAGAAAAACAAATCTATTGGAGAGACAGCAATGAGACCCTAATGACTGATGGATTCCTGGATCTCTCATACCCTGAACTTCAGTCTACCCATGGAAAGTGTCCTTCTGTGAACAAATAAATTCACTTTGACTTAAACCTGTTTGGGTTGCGTTTTCTATCTCTTGGTATGACTCCTTATTTTAGCCCTAACCATTAGCCTGGTACTTGAGAGGTAATGGTAGTGATGACGGTGGTGGTGGTGGTGATAGTGGTAGTGATGGTGATGATAGTGACGATAAAGGTGATTGTGGTAACTGTGGTAACATCACTGTCACTGTATAGGAAACTAGAGGATTCTGTTCCGTGAAACTGTACAATCTTCTCAGTTAAAACTGCTCTGGGCTGAGTTAAAATAAAGATGCTGTGCACATGGCACTGGTATCAAAGCCCCATCATGACAACCCTGTGCATATTGACCTTTGACATCACCATCGCACCACCATCATCTAGTGTGCGTATTTCATACTGACTGCCTCCTTATACCTCTACAGTAACCCTGGGGGTTGGGCACCACAGGGGCCGATGAACCCCAAGCCCACTCCTTCCTGTTCACAGAGTATAAAGTAAGCCCCGAAGAAGGTGCGACGGTTGGTGCAGCATCCTGTTGAGAAGATTGCAGTACATCCTGAACTCTTACGATAGTTACTTTTCTTTTTTTATCTAAAAACCATCATTTATTAACTAAAACTCCTTGCAGAATAGCACCAGGCCATTACTGGTAACTTCGTGATGGAAATCAGCTAGTACTTACTGAGACTCTGTCCATTCTGTCAGTTTTCATGCCAACAGGGTAAATGCTTCTGCTAATATAAGTTTGAAAAAATGTCTATACCTCACTCCTGCAAAATGGTAATGATAAAAATGTCTCTATTGGAGGATAATTTCATTTCTACTGAGCTAAGTGACATCTACAGTCACTACTTTTGTATTCTCAATGATCCCAAGAGAAAGACAATTTATTTGGGTTGTTGAAAATCCTCTTAATCTGTCTAGGTGAATGGCTTCTGAAATACAGGTCAAAAACTGAGTTTCAAATCTGCTGAGAACAACTCTATGTAACGTTCTTCTGTCCTCATTCAGAAGATGGCCAACTATGAACCCACCCTGTAACTTGCTCAGAGAAGGAGCCCAGCTCTGTTTGGGTGGAGACAAAAGAGTTAGTAAATATTTTTTCAAATACTGTGGTGTTCAGTTTAACTTATAAAGGATCAATCATATTTCATCATAACAAAAAATAATCTGTTGTAGCATGAATAGATTTGTGGAGGTCAGGAGTCAATGCCCTGTTTGTCACTACTGTGGATACAGTTAGGGGGAAAGCATGTGGAAGGCTTTGCACTAGCATGCTAGGTTACATATAAAGACAAAAACTGACACCGTCCCCCAGGGTTAGTGGATAACATGGAAGAAGCCATGAGATGAAGTTGGAGGAAGGGGAGGAGGGCTGTGAAGGGCCGTCTGCAGGACATGGCTCGGCTGTTGCACACACGAACTCATTGCACTGTGGTCACCTGCACAAGGTCAAACTGGCATGATTAATTCACATGTCAACAGGCAGCACAAACTAGACTCTGCAAATTTGAAAAGAAAATGGAACAGAAGGAACAAAGGTGGGAGGAGAACATGTTGGGGGCGGGGAGTGAAAGGAGGAAGTTGGGGTGGATATGGTCAAGTTACATGGTATACACTTATGGAATTGTCAAAGAATAAACAATAGATATTTAAAATAAAGTCATAAAAAACAGGATAAGTAACAGTACATTAGAAAAAGTATTCTATAAATATATGTGTGGATTTTTCCTTGGTTGCTAAAAACTGTGGATTTTGTCTTTAGAAGAAAGTAATTAAATGTAAATAATATGTAGACCTTTAGTATGTGAAAATGTTAGGGTGCAGATGTTGAAAGGGAGGAAATAGGTGTAGGTATGATGAAATGCATTGAATAGAGAGAGAGAATGTCAAAGAATAGGTATTTTTAAAAGAAAAACGTTTGCTGGGTCATGGTAGAACACATCTTTAATCCCCACACTTAGGAAGCAGAATCACGTGGATCACTGTGAGTTCAAGGCCAGCCTTGTCTGCAGAGTGAGTTCCAGGACAGCAAGGGCTACACGATGAAACCTAGTTTCAAAAAAAATAGTTTGCTTCAGTTAGGGTTTGATGATATTTCGAGGGCAATGAATTCTTAAAGTTTTTTTTTTCTTTATTTTTTGAATGCAAACTTGTGCAACCACTTTGGAAATCAGTGTGGCGATTTCTCGGGAGATTTGGGATCAACCTACCCCAAGATCCAGTAATACCACTCTTGGGAATATACCCAAGAGATGCCCTATCATATGACAAAAGCATTTGTTCAACTATATTCATAGCAGCATTGTTTGTAATAGCCAGAACCTGGAAACAACCTAGATGCCCTTCAATGGAAGAATGGATGAAGAAAGTGTGGATTTTTTACATATTAGAGTACTACTCAGCAGTAAAAAACAATGACATCTTGAATTTTGCATGCAAATGGATGGAAATAGAAAACACTATATTGAGTGAGGTATCCCAGAACCAAAAAGAGGAACGTGGGATGTACTCACTCATAATTGGTTTCTAGCCATAAATAAAGGACATTGAGCATATAATTTGTGATCTAGAGAAGCTAAATAAGAAGGTGAACCCGAAGAAAAACGTATACTCATCCGCCTGGATAGGGGAAGTAGACAAGATTGCCGGGCAAAAACTGGGAACTTGCGGGTGAGGTAGCATGGGGCTAAGGGGAAATGGGGTGAGAAACGTGAGAAGGGGAGGATGGGGGGAGCTTGGGGGAATGGAATGGTTGGGATATAGGAAGAGTGGATACGGGAGCAGAGAAATATATATCCTAATTAAGGGAGCCATCTTAGGGTTGGCAAGAGACTTGACTCTAGAGGGACTCGTAGGTGTCCAGGGAGAGGTCCCCAGCTAGTACCTTGGGCAACTGAGGAGAGGTAACCTGAAATGACCCTATCCTATACTGATGAATATCTTGCATATCACCTTAGAACCTTCATCTGGCGATGGATTGAGATAGAGACAGAGACCCAATTTGGAACAACGGACTGAGCTCCCAAGGTCCAAATGAGGAGCAGAAGGAGGGAGAACATGAGCAAGGAAGTCAGGACCATGAGGGGTGCACCCACCCACTGTGACAGTGGAACTGATCTATTGGGAGCTCACCAAGGCCAGCTGGACTGGGACTGAATAAGCATGGGATAAAACCGGACTCTCTGAACATGGCAGACAATGAAGGCTGATGAGAAGACAAGGACAATGGCACTAGGTTTCGATCCTAATACATGAACTGGCTTTGTGGGAGCCTAGCCTGTTTGGATGCTCACCTTCCTGGACCTAGATAGAAGTGGGAGGACCTTGGACTTCCTGCAGGGCAGGAAATTTGGACTGCTCTTCAGTATCAAGAGGGAGGGGGAATGGAGTGGGGGGAGGGGGAAAGGAGTGGGGAGAGGGGGAGGGGAGTGGAGGAGGGGGCAATGTGTGGGAGGAGGCGGAGGGAGATGGGAAACGGGGAAGAGGCAGAAATTTTAATTAAAAAAGAATAAAATAAATAAATAAAAAAGAAAAATAAATAAAAAATGAAAATAAAACAAAAAAATTACTAAAACAAACTGTCTTCTCATTTCACATGCCAAATCCATTTCCCACTCCATCCCCTCTTCCTGCTCCCTCCACCTTCCCCCCTCTCACCCCCATCCCACCTCCCATCTACCCCTCAGAGAGAGTAAGGCTTCCCATGGGGAGTCAAGCAAAGTCTAGCACCTTGTTTTGAGGCAGGAACAAGGCTCTCCCCACTATATCTAGGCTAAGCAAGGTATCCCTCCAGAGAAAATGGGTTCCAAAAAGTCAGTAAAGCAGTAGGGATAAATCCTGCCAGTGGCCCCACAGTCTGCCCCAGGCATACAATGATTCCCGGTATTCAGAGGGTCTAGTTTGGTGCTATGCTCGTTCCCTCACTGTCAGACTGGAGTTGGTAGGCTTACATTGGCTCATGTAAGCTGTTTCCGTGGGCATCCCCATCATGGTCTTGACCTCTTTGCTCATATTCTCACTCCTCCTTCCCTTTGGCTGGACTTTGAGAACTCAGCCAAATGCTCCACTGTGGTTCTCTGCATCTGCTTCCATCAGTTGCTGGATGTAGGTTCTATAGTGACATTTAAGATATTCATCAATCTAACTACAAGGCTAGGCCAATTCGGGTACCCTCTCCACTATTGCTTAGGGTCTTAGCTGGGGTCATCCTTGTGGATTTCTGGTCATTTCTCTACTACCAGGCTTCCTATTAGCCCCATTAATGGCTCCCTCAATCAAGTTATCTCTTTTTTCTTTTATTTTTTTATTGATTTTATTGAGATATACATTTTTCTCTGCTCCTTTCCCTGCCTCTCCCCTCCCCTTCAACCCTCTCTCATGGTCCCCATACTCCCAATTTACTCAGGATATTTTGTCTTTTACTACTTCCCATGTAGATTAGATCCATCTACGTCTCTCGTAGGGTCCTTATTGTTGTCTAGATTCTCTGGGATTGTGATTTGTAGGCTGGTTTTCTTTGCTTTATGTTTAGAAACCACTTATGAGTGAGTACATATGATAATTGTCTTTCTGGATCTGAGTTATCTCATTCAAACGATGTTTGCTAGCTCCATCCATTTGCCTGTAAATTTCAAAATGTCATTTTTTTCTGCTGTGTAGTACTCCATTGTGTAAATGTACCACATTTTCCTTATCTATTCTTCAGTTGAGGGGCATTTAGATTGTTTCCAGGTTCTGGCTATGATAAACAATGTTGTTATGAACATAGTTGGGCACATGTCCTTATGGCATGATTGAGCATCCTTTGGATATATACCCAAAAGTGGTATTGCTGGGTCTTGAGGAAGGTTGTTGCCAAATTTTCTTAGAAATTGCCATACTGATATCCAAAGGGGCTGTACCAGCTTGCACTTCTACCAGCAGTGCAGGAGTGTTCCCTTTACCCCACAACTTCTCCAGCATAAGTTGTCATCAGTGTCTTTGATCTTGGCCATTCTTAATGTGTAAAATGGAATCTCAGTTGTTTTGATTTGCATTTCTCTGATAACTAAGAATGTTAAACATTTCTTTAAGTGTCTTTCAGCCATTTTAGATTCCTCTGTTGAAAGTTCTCTGTTTAGGTCTGTACTCCACTTTTGATTGGGTTATTTGTTCTTTTGGTGACCAATTTCTTGGGTTCTTTTATTTTGGAGATCAGACCTCTGTCTGATGTGGGGTTAGTGAAGATCTTTTCCCATTCTGTAGGCTGTCATTTTGTCTTGTTGACCATATCCTTTGCTTTACAGAACCTTTTCAGTTTTAGGAGGTCCCATTTATTAATTGTTTCTCTCAGTATCTGTGCTACAGGGGCTATGTTTAGGAAGTGGTCTCCTGTGCCAATGCATGTGAGTGTACTTCCACTTTCTCTTCTATAAGGTTCAGTGTGACTGACTTTATGTTGAGGTTTTTGATCCATTGGACTTTAGTTTTGTGCATGGTGATAGATATGGATCTATTTTCATTCTTCTACATGTTGATATCCAGTTATGCCATCATCATTTGTTAAATATGCTTTCTTTTTTCCATTTGATTTTTTTGCTGCTTTGTCAAAAATCAGGTGTTCGAAGGTGAGGTGTACGGATTAATATCCAGGTCCTCGATTCTGTTCCATTGGTCCTCCTGTCTGTTCTTATGCCAATATCAGGCTGTTTTCAGTACTATAGCTCTGTAGTAGAGTTTGAAGTCAAGGATTGCGATGCCCCCAGAAGTTCTTTTATTGTACAGGATTGTTTTGGCTATCCTGGGTTTTTTTGCTTTTCCATATGAAGTTGAGTATCGTTCTTTTAAGGTCTGTGAAGAATTTTGGTGAGATTTTGATGGGCATTCGTTGAATCTATAGATTGCTTTTCGCAAGATTGCCATTTTTACTATGTTAATTCTACCTACCCAAGAGTGTGGGAGATCTTTCCACTTTCTGGTGTCTTCTTCCATTCTTTCTTCAAAGATTTGAAGTTCTTGTCATACAAGTCTTCCACTTGTTTGGTTAGAGTTACTCCGAGATATTTTATGTTATTTGTGGCTATTGTGAAGGGTGATGTTTCTCTGATTTCTTTCTTGGCCCATTTATCATCTGTGTAAAGGAGGGCTACTGATTTTTTTTTTAGTTAATCTTGTATCTTGCTACATTACTAAAAGTGTTTATGAGTTGTAGAAGTTCCTTGGTAGAATTTTTGTGATAGCTTATGTAAACTATCATATCATCAGCAAACAGTGAGAGTTTGTCTTCTTCTTTTCTGATTTTATCCTCTTGATCTCCTTTTGGTGTCTTATTGCTCTAGCTAGGACCTTGAGAAAGGATATCTCTTTCCTTGTTCTCCGTCTTTGTCCTTTCCCCATCTTGACCATCCTGTTCCCTCTAGTTCTCCTCCCTCCTCCCCTTTTTCTCCCCTTCTGTCTTCCCTTCTCCCTCTCCACCCCCATGCTCCCAATATTGTCAGGCAGTCTTGTCTATTCCTCTTGTCCTGGAGGATCTATATATTTTCTCTTAGGGTTCTGCTTGTTATTTAGCTTCTCTGGGGTAGTGGATTATATGTGTGTATAAATGTTTGCTTGCCTGTATGCCATTACACCATATATGTGCAGCATCTATACAGGCCAGAAGAGGGAATTAGATTCACTGAAACTGGAGATACAGACAGTTGTAAGCTACCACCATGTGAGTTCTGGAAACTGAAATCTGGCCCTCTGGAATTTTAACCTCTGCATGCTTTTAACCTCGGAGTAATCTCTCCAGCCCCTTCTAGTTTTTCTGTGACTATTACACTTGACACCATATGTAGATGGATGCCATAAAGTAGTCCCACACTAGCTCAGAATTGAGTATAATAAAGGGTTCTTTATTTAAGGGTAGTCTCACCGATCACAGTAATCTACATGAGCAGGCAACGGGAAATGAATCCAGCAGTCGAAAGGAGAAAGAGAGAGAGAGAGAGAGAGAGAGAGAGAGAGAGAGAGAGAGAGAGAGAGAGAGAGAGAGAGTCCGCACAAGCTTTATGTCAGCATTTATAGTACAAGAGATCACACCCAAATGATCTGGTATCTTGAAGATTATTGGCTGAAGGACTTCCCACAGTAACCATGCCTTCGAGTTCTACCCATGTTGTAGCATGTCAGAATTTCCTCCCTTACTTAAAGTTACAAAATATTTCCTTGTGTCACCTCTCAAAGGATATCTGATTGTTTCCACCTCTGGCTACTGTAAACACAGACACTGTGGATGTAGGTAAAGATAAGCTTTCAATAAGCAGCATTGTCGGCCTCTTTCCTATTACACTTTCCTCTCCTATGGACATCAGACACATCAGCCCCAAGAGCAGGGCCTGAAATTCTGGGAAACACCATCAACGCCCCTCGACATGAAGTGAAGGTGGCTTCCTGCTTCTGTCCATCTTCTTCAGTCTCCGCAGAGCATCAGCAAGAGGCTTTCCTCTGCACTCCTTTCCCAGTCCATGGGGACCACAGAAGTCTCTGGGGTCCAGAGCTCTGGCTTAAGTTTGCATGTCGACTCCTTCTCACGGGGTGGGCAGTCCACTCAGCAACTTCATGAGCTCATGGCAGCAAAGAGAGAAAGGCACTGTGTGTGTGTGTGTGTGTGTGTGCCAAGAACACTTCTTTTCAAGGCAGATTGAAAGGTTTTGTTCTTGGGCATCCCCTTCTCTAAGCAGAAGCTGAATCTGTATAAGTATCAGAGTCTCTGCCACAGTCAGAATCAGCAGGAAAGGATCGTTACTTCTCTACTTTCAACTATCAGGTATGATAACCCAATGCTATTCTTTGTGGGTAAAATCAAGGAACAACAGGAACAAAGACTTCTTTTATAGAGCAACCAAAATATCAGGTCCACATTACAAATGCTCAACACTTTAGAGACACTAAATGGCTTAATCCTCAGGAGTAGTGAGTAGTCTTATTTAAATATGTAGGTATGTGATACATACATATATGAGCAATAAATTATGGATATATTGATAGATATAACAGATAATAAATGTATGGATAATATGAGATACATAGGTGCATAGGTTTTCAAATATGTGTGTTGATAGCTATGAGATAGATGATAGGTAGGTAGATATATGATTGATGGATGGATAGATAGATAGATAGATAGATAGATAGATAGATAGATAGATAGATAAGATAGATGATAGGTAAATAGATAAGATGGGTGGGTGGATGGATAGAAAGACAGAACTGACATAGATGAATCAAGTGGCTTTTGCGTATCAGAATTTTATCAGTGGAGAAATATCCTATTGTGCTTGTCTCTCACACTTCACAACCTTTGCTTCTTCATCCTGTGTTTTACCATCCCAAAGAATTCACTCATATTGTATAGCATGGATGACCCCAAAGCACATAACAATTGCTCTTACATTATGGAACATGTGTAAAGTACTAAAGAGACTAAGTTTTCCCATAGACAAACTGTTTCAAATTTTTCAAACACCTTTAACTAAAGCTCATGTTCTTCATGCCCCATCTCTCTGGTCCCTCGGGGTCTGATCTCTGTGCACCATGTCCTTCTTTGACAAATGTTTGTAGAATTAAAGGCCATAGTTGAGATCAGTTAAGACTCTACCTTCTCTTGAGGGATGTCCTTGGTTTTGTCTGTAATAATTGAAGGGATGTTAACATCTGTTCATACCTAGAGTTAAAATTGATCAGGATCTTTATTTCTTTTTACATAACCTTAAGATGAAACATTTCTCCATGTCTTCAATTCTAATTTCTCAAAATTTTCCAATTTGCCACTAGAAGAAAATTACTAGCTTTAATTTTTTAATCTTGTTTTCACAATATTCATAAGGGCTCCTGATCGTAGAACTCAAGAGGACCATCCAAAGTCCTTTTCATCCCTGAAATCCTTGTACAAAGAATGTCTTTACTGTTGATTTTCTCACATATTTCAGGAGTTATCTGTGACCCTTAAACCCAATTTTTAGTAACTACATTAAATTGTCTGTTTTGGACAGCTGCTATTGACTTGGTTCAAGGGCTGGCAAACACTTTTGAGGCAGGGTGATCTCTGAATATTCTATCTCTGGGCTTTAGAGCTCTGGTGTATCTATCTGTGTATGTACAAATGAGTTTTTCCAAATGTGTTTCTAAGGATATCTCACTGTATTTGAAGTTATGGGTGGCAGCACAGAAAAGAATTTGAGAAGAAGGTGACTGTGGGAGGCCAGGAATGGAGGAAGAGCTTCAGAATTAGGGCAGAAGACTTCTCAGAGGAAGACAGGGAGTTTCACCAGGTTGGCAACAGCACCACCTTTAATTTTAAAAATATATTTTGTTGATGATTCATTAGTAAGACTTCTGTTTAAGATGGTAAAAGACATTCAAATAGAAGCCAAATCCAAGTTCCAGAAGCCCCCGGGCAGCTCTGTAACCTAGAGTTAATGTTAGCATCGAGACATCCTTGATAGAGACCAATAATAGGCATCATTTTCAGGGCTCACATTGGTCTGAGTTTTATAGCTCTCCTTGATATAGTTATGATTTAATTTTTCTCCCAATAAATTCTTGATGATAATTGATTATATACCCAATTTCTTGAAAAAATCTGTATGGGACATAACTCAATTTGGCTCAGTTTCTGAGCCTATGTAAGGGTCTGTGACTGGACTTGCACCCAACTAATGTCTGCCAAAACACAGGTCCTATAAAAATTTCTCTGAAATTAAGACCTGATGACACTGTGGATCTCAACTTCATGCTGTCTGTAATAAATATCTGTCCATACCAAAATGTTAAATATTTGGAAAAACCTGGAAGTTAAACAGAGAAAGAAAGAGAGTTGAAGCATGGAGTGGAGGAGATTTGTCACTCACGTGTTGAGAGTTCTCTGTGCACCCTAGCTCTAGACAGCCTTCTCTGTGTTTTAGGCAAGTTACTAATACCAGAGCTTAATGCTTCAGCTTCAGATAAGAAATCATATGTTTTTCTTTCGTGTGATTCTGAGGATTGAATCTAGTGATGTATGCACACCAGGCAACTGTAGTTCTATAGAGGTTTTAAAGGGCTAATAAATATCTACCCCCACTCCCTCCCTCCAGCTCACCCTGTCTCCTCACAACATACCTCCTTTTTCTGTCCCACCCAACATTCTATCTTTTTATTTTAAAGCCCACTAAGTTCAATTAGTGCTGCCCGTATGTTATGTTTGGGGTCATCCACCAGGGCATGGGCAACCTAAAAATGAAAATCCCCACACCCACGAAAGAAAAGCAACTCTTCATTCCTCTGCTTCCATCAAGGTCCTCAGCTGGGGGTGGAATATTGGGAGCCCATCCCCACTCCTTGCTGGAATTTTTAACTCTGTATGAGGCACTATCCTGGGATGTGGAGGTTGGAAGGCAATTTGGGCTTGCTTTGTGATCTCTGTGATGGGCTTGGAGAGGGGAACAATTTCTAGTAAGGAACTGGGACCCTGGGACCCACAAAAGGAGCCATCTAGATTCTACTAAAAAAGGAAAGATCAGCTCTGTGAAGATAGAGGATTTGTCCAAGAATAAATTATTAGTGAAAATACTGAGGTGTTGAATGTGCCCGGTGTTTACAAAGACACGTGTGCCTATTTGTGAGGATGTTGACAGAAATCATACTTCTAAGAACTTGGCTTGGTAAATGCCCAACTGAGGGCAAAGGATGATAAAAAATACTGAGGTGATTATTTAGTAAATATATTTTCTTATCCTAGCAAGGCATAGAATGAAATGTCTAAGTACTTATGAAAAATAAAGGAGGGGAAGGAGAGAAAGAAGAGCATAGACTGACTGACATCTACAGAGACAGGGAAAGGGAGGAAGGGAAGAAAAGAGAGGGGAGGAAGGGAAAGAAGAGGAAAGGAAAGAATGAACCAGTTTATCTTCACAGGCAGAAAAATTGGAACAAAGGCTGCCAATGATCTATCATCTAGAACTTTGGGAATCAAATCTGGAGGCCTGGATTTTGCAACATTGAATTCAGTCAACTTGGGAGAGAACAACAGTTGTATTTGTTCTGTTTTCCCATGGTGAGGTCACATGATGATGTGCAAAGCAGTGATCATTCTGCAAGAAGCATGAATGCTTTGTCCATGAGAAATGCTTGAGGGAGACCAGTGAGCTGGATCAGGGAGTTAAGGTCCTCACCTCCGAGCCTGATAGCCTGAGTTAGATTTCCAGGATCCACGTGGCAGGAAAGAACTGAGTCTGGTAAGTTGTCCTCCGACTTTCCCATATGAACCTGGTGCGTGTGCACACGCATGTATGCACACCTAAGTAATGCAGCTTTAAAAAATGAAATGTTGGAAGGAAATTGGTGATGTTTCCTTGAAGAGGAAACCAGATTAGAAACTGAAAAGAAAATCTAAAGTGGAGAAAATCTTGTTAGATGATGAAGCAGGCTCTCTCTGAGGCAGTCCCCTCGTCCTCAAACCATTAGCATTGCTGTTGCTTTGTTAAAATGCTCTTCCTGGTCTTTTTTATGTGCTAGGTGAGGGGCATCTCTCCTTCTGCATTAGACTCACACTCATTTATGAATGAGTAGCCTTCAATATTGAGATAATGTGGTTCATAAGCACTATATTTGCTCTAAATTCATCTGAAATCCCTGTCTTTAGTTCTTTTCATTGGCTTTATGTCCTGTAAGAAGTCAGCTCCTAAAAGAAGAGAAGATTGTTGCTTTGAATTGTTTAGTAAATGTATTTGCTAATAATAGCAATATAAAAAATACCCATATTTAAGAG
The DNA here is from genome assembly GCF_950005125.1 of Chionomys nivalis. Classification (NCBI taxonomy): domain Eukaryota; kingdom Metazoa; phylum Chordata; class Mammalia; order Rodentia; family Cricetidae; genus Chionomys; species Chionomys nivalis. The sequence continues at coordinate 72,321,195 of NC_080087.1, forward strand.
GAATAAAAGAGAGATAGGGAAGAGGAAGGAGAAGGAGGAGGAGGAGGAGGAGGAGGAGGAGGAGGAGGGTGAGGAAAGGGAGCAACAACAACAGTGAGAAGAAGAAGAAGACTTCTGCCTGGGTGCCTGTGTCATCACAGGAGCTCAATCCCAGCAGGCAGAATCTATGCTAGACACTCTAAAGCAAGAAGCACTCTCAAACTGTACAATTTTCTGGATCTTTTCATTGGCTTTATGTCCTGTAAGAAGTCAGCTCCTAAAAGAAGAGAAGATTGTTGCTTTGAATTGTTTAGTAAATGTATTTGCTAATAATAGCAATATAAAAAATACCCATATTTAAGAGGAATAAAAGAGAGATAGGGAAGAGGGAGGAGGAGGAGGAGGAGGAGGAGGAGGAGGAGGAGGAGGAGGAGGAGGAGTATGTCCTGGATGTTGGAGGCTGTTTCTGGTCTGGTTTTGGGGGATGAGTAATGTCATCCAATGGAATTAGTAGAGTAATGGGAGTTGAGATGAGCTACAGGCGCTTCCATGCTGGGTCATCTTTGGCTGTGTTGTACTTACCTTGTGGGACAGAGGCAAAGACTATAACTATGTCATTTAAGAATAAGTCAGGAGTGCTAGAAACATGGCTCTGCACTTAAAAGCATTGGTTGCTCTTCCGGAGGACTCAGATTCAAGTCCCAGCACCCACATGTCGCTCACAAACATCTGTAACTCCAGTTCTAGGGGAATTTGATGCCCCCTGTGGCCTCTGTGGGCACTGCATGCATGTGATGCATAGATACACATGCAGGTACTAATCATACAGATAAAATAAAAATAAATCTTCAAAACAAATAAGAAGTACCTAAGTCATACCAGTACTTAGCAGTGCTGAATAAAATAGCAAAGTCATCATGATATGTTTCTGACATAAATAAAAGCTCAATGGATCATAGAGGTTCAGTTGGTCACATTCTTTCTATACATTTGGATGAGCAGCTGTAGCGTTTATCTCAAGAATATGAAGAATCTTTCTCTTAGCCAGTTTCCAGCAGTTGATTGGGAAGTTCAGTCAATCACATTTTCTTTAGGGTGTGTCCCCCTGAGGCCAAGAAAAAAAGATAAAAACACCCAGGTGTGCTTGCCCTGCTCTCTTTGTTCTCTGCGCTCCTGGTGTTCACTGGAACCCTGGTTGTGTAAGTTTCCCTTCTTTCTGTTTATTAAAACTGAATCTATTATATTGAGCTGGTCTGGTTAATTTTAGCTTGTCAATCGATCGCCATATCAAGCAGTCATTGATATGATTAAATCCCTAAAGGTTCGAATCACTGAACAACTTTCTAATAACTTTTACTATGAAGGACACATGTTAACTACTGGTTTGTCTCTCTGCAGATGGAAAGGCCCCTGGAATTGGCCAACATGACCAGGGTTCAGCAGTTCATCTTGCTAGGATTGTCCACTAGGCTAGACATAAGAGATGCCCTGTTTGCCGTCTTCCTGACTCTCTACCTGCTGACGCTCCTGGAGAACACACTCATCATCTACCTCATCTGCAGTCACAGCGAGCTGCACAAGCCCATGTACTTCTTCCTGGGCAACCTCAGCTGCCTGGAGATGTGCTATGTGTCCGTCACCATGCCCACCCTGCTGGTGGGGCTGTGGACGGGGCCCTACCATATTTCCTTTACACTCTGCATGACCCAACTCTTCTTCTTCATAGTCCTCATCTGCACAGAGTGCACCCTCCTGGCCTCCATGGCCTATGACCGCTATGTGGCCATCTGCCGCCCACTGCACTACCCCCTGCTCATGAGGCCCCAGGTCTGCCTGACCTTAGCCTTGTCTTCGTGGCTCGGTGGGCTGGTGGTCTCAGTGGCCAAGACAACATGTATCGCCAGCCTGTCTTACTGTGGCCCTAATGTCCTGAACCAATTTTTCTGTGATGTTTCCCCTCTCCTCAACCTGTCCTGCACCCACGTGGCCCTCACAGAGCTGGTAGACTTTATCTCAGCCATTGTCATCTTCTGTGGAACACTCCTGGTATCCTTGACTTCCTATTCAGCCATTGGGATGGCCGTTCTCCGGATGCCATCAGCTGCTGCCCGACGCAAGGCCTTCTCCACGTGTGCCTCCCACCTGGTGGTGGTGGGCATCTTCTACTCGGCAGCTCTCTTCATCTACTGCCGCCCCAGTCGCATCAAGTCCATGGACCTCAACAAGGTGCTGTCCGTCATCTACACGGTGGTCACGCCCCTCTGCAACCCCATCATCTACTGTCTGAGGAATAAGGAGGTCCACACTGTGCTACAAAAGACCTTCCACTGGCCTTGACCATTGTCTTACATCTCTGGACTCCTCTGTCCCCAAACCAAAAATTCCTTAAGGTGTGGGGATGTAGCTCAGTGGTGCACCTCTATCATAGCATGGACAGGCCCTGGGTTTGATCCTAAAAACCATTGAAAAAAGAACTACAAATATTTCTTGGCTCCAAAACTCCATAGACCTTAAAGTACAAAGAAAAATAGAATAAAACTTTCTGTTTAATATGTGGTAGCAACACACCAAACACTATCTAAATCTGAAATACCTAAGGAGCATTCAGAAAAGCCCAACCGAAAAAAAAAAAAAAAAAAAAAAAACAAATACGGGCTAGTGGCCAGTGATCCACTTCTTAAGTCATAATCCAAGGAATGTAGCTAGAGCATCCCATTATTCTTATTCCTAGGAGACCAATACATTTTAACTGAATGTATCTATTTGTCCTGGAAAATGCAGGTAGCTGGGTATGCAGAATCCTTGTTGCTTTAACATTTGCAGTGTTTGCAACCTAAATATCTACTGATGGATGGATCGGACATATTAAGTATGAGGCAACCAATGCACTTTTAAGTAAAAAAAAGAAAACAATTTGTATCATGGTGGGTATCAACATTAAATTTAAAAAAAAATTAAACAAGGGGCTGGAGAGTTGGCTTGGTAGTTAAGGGAGCTTGCTGCTTTTGCAAGAGGATCTGAGTTCAGTTCCCAGCACACACACACAAAGCAGCTCACAATAGCCTGTAACTGTCACTCTGGGGAATCTGTCACTTCCTTCCACCTGCACTCATGTGCAGATACACACAGATATATGTGAGTAATAGCAAAGTTTAAAACTGTATTAGCATGTATTAATTGTACTTCATTATGGCTTCATTATGGCATTTTCTTGCATGTATATAATGTACTTGATCATGTTCACCCCTCATGACCTTCACTTGTCTTCCTCCCATCCCCTGCTGGTCTCTTTCCTCTTCCTAATAAACTTCAGCTTTATGTCTTTTCTATTTGTTGGCCTGTATTAATTGTGCGCATAGCTGCTTTGTGGCAGGAAGATGGAAGACTAACTCCCTTGTCTGAATCATTCCATTCTTTCCTGGATCTTCAACACCAGTGGTGTTTCTTTAAACCGGTTTCTTTCATGGATCTTCAATGTCAGCCATGTTTCTTTAAACAGGTTATATACCCGTATATAGACAGGTTGTCTGTTCCATGTTGGCATTCTTCTCTATACTCTGTCAATTAACTGAAAGGTAAAACAGGTTTTTTTTTCACCCTTACATACTTCACATTCCAAGCACGGTCTTTACATTGAAGAAGAAATCAGCCCGGAGAGATGACTCAGAACTTGAGAGCACACAGTGCATGTGCAGAGGGCCCAACTTCAGTTGCCAGCACCTATGTTAGGTGGCTGAGAACTGCCTGGAACTCCAGCTCCAGTGCATCTGTGGCCACTGCAAGTGTCTGCACTCACAAACACAACCCCACACACACATGGGTACAAGCATGCACAGAGAGAGAGAGAGAGAGAGAGAGAGAGAGAGAGAGAGAGAGAACATACACAAAATTTAAAAAAAGAAATCACTCTGAGAGTGGTCTGAAGGCTTTTCTACTTAAATCTCAAAAAGATATCAGTAAAATCCATTCTTTCCTGCCACTCCTCCAAATTCTCAGGGGCAGGGAAGTCTCTGAGGTCCAGAGCTTCTTTCTAAGACTGCGTTCCTCCTCCTCATCTTAGTGCAGGCAGTACCCTCAGCCCTTCAGAGCCTCCAGAGCCACGAACAGAATGGGAGGTATGGTTGGAGGGTCTATTTCTGCACCAGGAGCAGCTGCACCTTGGATGTACTGAAGGGCTGTCTGCCTGTCTCTTGGCATATGCTCTGGACAGCAGCTGAATAGCAGAACCTCCCGTCACACATGTGAGGAAGGACCGGCACCAGCTGCCTGTGGCCACCAGGTGAGAGGATCCACCGTTGTTCATTGGGGTGAAGACAAGGAGGTTCAGTGAACACAGATATTGACTGTTGGGGGAAACATAAACAAATTTAAGCATCAGAGGAACTGATGAAGAGGTGATAAAGATAATCGCATTTACACATTAAATATAAATGGCATCCTGAGGACCAGTCAGGGTGGGAGAGACATTCTATCTGACTCAAAACTCTTAACCATGATGCTATACCACCCAAAAGAGGGCTGGCATGCAGTGGTCACTGTTGAATAGATTCAGCTCATTCGAGGGAAAGATTGAGCCCTCCTACATCCCAGAACAGATAAGCAAGATTGAGTATGTTGACCAGCTGTCCAAGAGTCATAGCTCTTCCAGTGCTTGTAGAATAAAGTCCAACTCCTTGCCATCATGCCAGCAGTTCCTGATGCATTTTGTTTTTGTGTGTATCCTTAGTTCCCTGTCTTTTTATTGAGTTTGTTCTTTGACACCTTTTACACGTATAAAGTGGATGCTGATTAGTGTAACATCCCTGGCCTCTCTAATGGTCCTCCTATCTTTGTTAACCCTCTTCTCTCCATAATTCCCTTCTAGCATTCATGCCTTTTTAAAGTATCCATAGGATCCAGTTAGGCATCTCAGTAGGAATAACACTGAAGACAATGACCACCCCTTTTCCAGAATTTATCAGTCACCAATATTTTAGCTAATGACCCTACTTCTTAATTGCCCATGGAGTGAACTATAGATCTTTAAAGACTTGTCCTTTCTCGTGTGAGAAAGTCTAAAGTTTGTTTTGAACAGATACATTCTTTGTAGCTCAGAACCCAAGTGGTCTCCACATTGTATTTCCCCTTCATCAATAGGAGAAAAAACAACTCAAGAATACGGATTAACTTTTTTAATTATAATAATTGATTTCATGCATGTGTCTGTCTGTGTCTAGGCATGGGGTAAACACATGTGCAACACTTGCAGGGGCTAGAAGAGGGTGTCATTCACTTGGAGCTAGAGTCGCGTGTGTTGCAACTTGTCTGACATGGTGCTAGGAATTGAACTCGGGTCCTCTGTAATAGCAGCAAATGCTCTTAATCTCTGAGCCATCTCTTTAGCTTCCAGTATCCTTATTTGAAAAAAAAAGATAGAGCATTGAGTTCAAGAAAGTACATAGAGAACATCATGGTTCCATCTCCTCCAGGGAGTAGAATCATTTCTTATCACTGTATCTTCTTAATACACAGAGGAGCTGCTGGAAGACAGCACAGGGCTACACATGTATCTCCAGCTGAATCAGCCTTTCCATGTTCTAGTTCTTGGACTCAGGGTGCTGTGGTGACCCTCTGATGGTACATTTGTAGTATTTCTAATGCTCATATATGGAAATATAAATATTTCTGGGTCATCAATCAGATTATATAGCCACAAAAAAGATACATGCAAGAGGAGAGTGTGGAGTTGATACTAAAAGATCAAGTCAGATTCTAGCAGAGTGGGGTGTAAACAATCTCAGTAGAGGGGAAGAAGCACTGGAGGAGAAGGCCACGGCACATACTCTAGAGAATGTAGACAGTTTCCCTCACCCATTAATCAACCTGGGAAATTGTGTGTGTGTACGTGTGTATGTGTGAAGTGTATGTGTAAGTTTATGCATGTGTGTATGGGCATGCAAATGTATTTGTGTGTTCATGAGTGTGTTTGTGTGTGCTAGATATGTTTTGTACAAGTCTGAAGCCATGTCAAGTGTCTCTTTCTACTTATCTCCACCTTGAGTTTCAAGACGAGTCCTCAAGCTGAATGTGGAGATGATCAATTGGATAGTCTGACTGGGAAGCTCCAGGCTTTCATCCTCTATGTTCAACTCCCAGGGCTAGGGTTACAGGTACATGCAACCACACCCAGTTTGTACATAGATGATTGGATCTGAACTCAGGGCCTCATGCATGTATGGAAGTCACTTTATAGTCTAAGGTATCTCTCCAGCACTAAAGGTGACCTTTGTAAACACTGATGGCAAATCTACTCAAGGATCCAGAAGCTCATTGGGTCAGTACTCTTGTTTAAGATTACCACTAGAGTCCAAACTCAGTTTCTTGAGAAGCTCATTTTCATTAAGAAATAAAGAACAGCTGCTTCAGATCAGGCTAGTGTTCAGTTGGAGAAGGGACCGTGATTGGAGAAAAAGATAGATCCATTCAACCACAGTGGATGCTGGCATGAGCTTTGATAAAAATATGAATGATAGCTACCACTCATGTGGCTGTGCTTTGCAATATAATCTCCTCAGTAATTGCATGAGGAAAAGTGACAATGTGCCTACTGTAGATTTGAAAACTGTTGAAAGACTTGGCAAAATTCAAACTCATATCATTTGCCATGGAATGCAGATGGACTTGGGAATGTTTGGTTCAAGGGCAAAGGAAAAATGATTGCATAATTAATAGTCAGGAGATGCTATTTGGAATAGGAGATTTCGTGCCTGGAAACTGCGGACTGCTGGATTCTCATCAGAACCTCAACTTCATACTCTGTATGAAGGTCTCCTATGTCTCTAGGACCCGGTTAGCTCATGGCCTTTAAGCTTGGCCCATGTCTTTTTTTTTTTTTTTTTTTTTTTTTTTTTTTGGTTTTTCGAGACAAGGTTTCTCTGTGGTTTTGGAGCCTGTCCTGGAACTAGCTCTTGTAGACCAGGCTGGTCTCGAACTCACAGAGATCCGCCTGCCTCTGCCTCCCGAGTGCTGGGATTAAAGGCGTGCGCCACCACCGCCCGGCTTGGCCCATGTCTTTAAGATCAAATGTTCCCCAATGTTTCCAAATTTGGATCCTTGAGAACCTGATTCTCTGTAACAAGAATAAAGTTTGTAACAAGGTCATCGTGCCCATATTCCTCACAGTTCCTGCTCCTCAGACTCCCAAGAGGAACTGTCTCAAAACCTTTTCTTGGCTATTGTGAGTAGAGCAACCTGGGTGAGCAAGTGTCTCTAGGAGGATGTGGAGTCCTGGTGAAAACTCTAGGGAGCAGCCTGACTGTCCTACGATCCGTCTGCTTTTCTCCTTTTGAGGAGCCTCCGTATTGATTTCATAGTAGCTGCAGCTGCACTGGCTTATATGCTCACAAGTATTGAATAAGGGTTTCTCTTTCCTCACTGCGTGACACCATTTGTTGTAAAAACAAACAAAACAAACAAACAAAACATAATTCTTCTTTTGTTTTGTTTTGGTTTTGTTTTTAAATACAGGGTTTCCTCCATGTAATAGTTCCTGGCTGTCCTGGAACTCACACTGTAGACCAGGCTGGCCTCGAACTCACAGAGATCCACCTGCCTCTGCCTCCCGAATGCTGGGATTAAGGCCATGAACCACCACTGCCCGACTAGTAGAATTTTTTAAGAGTCTTAATGATTACTAGTTTACACATTCACCAAAGTGAATAAGTATTCCTCTTTCCTCACCACTAAGTCAGCATTTGTTGTAAAAAAAAAAAAAATAATTTTAAAGTCTTAGGCATTACGATTGGGATAAGATGAAATCTCAAAGTATTTTATTTAACATTTCCCTGATCACTGAGAATGTTGAGCGTTTTAAAAAAAATATTTCCTGGCCGTTTGTATTTCTTCTTTTGAGAACTCCATTCATGTAAAGTCCATTTGTTTAATTTTTTGAAATTTGTACTGGTCCCTTGAGAATTTCACAGAATGTTTTAATCCTATTCACCCTTCCTCCAGCTCCTCCCAGGTCTACCCTGACTCTCCTACCCACCCAATCCTGTGTCCCTTTTACTCCCCTCTGTCGTAATTACACCGATTAAGTCTAATTTGTTTTGCCCACGGATTTTTGTGTGTGTGGCCTTCTACTGGCACATGGCCAACTCCCCAGGACCTACACTCTTAACAAAAACTGACTCCCCCTTTCTCAGATGCTATCAGTTGCCAGCAGTGCCTCTCCTCTCCTGGGGTGAGACTTCGTGCCCAGCTCTCCTCTTCCAGTTGGGAATTCGCCCAGCTTGGGTTTACACAGACAGGCATCAGGCATGCTGTCCAACCCCCTGAGTTCCCATGTACAGCTGCCCACCGTGTCCCAAAGACTCATCTGCTGCCTCTGGCCCATTCTTTTCAAAACATATCGTATAAATGTATGAAATTCTCAAAGAATAAATGCAACTAGAGGCTGACAAGATGTTTCTATGGGTAAAGGCCCTTGCCACCATGACTGATGACTTAAGTTTACTTCCTAGGAACCACAGGGTGGAGGAAAGAACAGACTCCCGGAAGCTGGCCTCTGGCTTCTGCTCATGCCCACACCTACACACACTCCTTGTTTTAGAGAAGCTGCTCATTTCTCAAAGATGGGGTGGAAGTGGTGTCTCCACAGAGAGTTTATGGGAATGCAAAAGGGTGCATATGGAAAGAACTAGAACAACAACCAACTCTCGAAAAAAGAACTTAAAATGTGGTGTTCTTATTGCTGCTCCATAGTGAGCATCCTTCATCATGTTTTTCTTTTCCTTTATTTATTTTTCTCTCATACAACACATTCCAGCCACACCCTCCACTCTCTCCCCTTTCCCTCAGATCCACCCCTCCTCCTCCGTTTCCCTTCAGGAAAGGACAGCCTCCCAGTGATATCAACCAAACTCCGCATAACAAGATGCTAGAAGACTTGGCATATACTCTCTTATCAAGGCTGGGTGAGGCAACCCAGTAGGAGGAAACAGGTCCCATGCACAGGCAAAAGAGTCACTTAGAATATTGAGAAAAGTGACTGGACATAAGGATTAGAATTAATCTAAGTTTTTCTTTCTCATGTGTGTGAGTGCTCACTGGTACAGATGCATGTGTTTGTGTGTGCAGATGCCTGTGAACATGTGTACATGCATTTAGGGGCCAGAGGAGAATCCCAGTTGTTGCTCCTCAGGAACTGTCTACCTTGGTTTTGGAGACAGGGTCTCTCACTGGCCTAGAACTTGCCAGCAAACCCCAGGGACCTGCCTGTTTTTGCCTCCCACTGCTGTGGTTTCAAGCATGAACCACCAAGCCTGATTTGTTTTTAATTCACAGCTTAATGGTTATTTCAACACTATCCCCTAAGTCCAGAAAAGAGAACAACTTATGTGTCCATAAATTGATGAGTAAATTTTTAATATTTTTTGAGATCATAATTACATCATTTCCCTTTCATCCCTCAAATCACCTTACCATGGCCGCCCCTACCCTTACGCTCTCTTTCAAATTCACAGCCTCTTTTTCTTTAGTTGTTGGAGAGAGAGAGAGAGAGAGAGAGAGAGAGAGAGAGAGAGAGAGAGGAGAGAGAGAGGGAAGGAGGGAGGGATGGAGGGAAGGAAGGAGGGAGGGTCGGAGGGAGAGAGAGAGAGAGAGAGAGAGAGAGAGAGAGAGAGAGACTGTATTCTGAAGAATGAAATTAGTCCTTACGCTTATCAATGCTTTACTGTGTAACTCATCTTCAAGTTCGCCCAGAATCAGTCTAAACTTTGTCCCATTCTTTCATCAGCATGAAAATGGATCCAAGGGTCCCCCAATCCCACAGGGGTCCTGGGCTCAAATCTGGAGGCTGAAGGTGTTCACATCTTCAGTCTGAAATTAGTCCATGTGAGAAGGGTCAGAGGGAACCATGAACAATGTTTTTCCCAATGACGATACCTTTTAAAATACAAAGCAAGGAGCAGACACCATAGAGAGACTGAAACACATCACCCAAAGAAGAGAATAGTCTAGAAGCTCAATAGATGGAGAATCTGAGAGGAGAGGGAGCAGATTCCTGTGAGGGAATAAGGGAAAGATTCCCCTCCCTGAAGCATCCCACTGCTCCATAGCATATTGATTGAACCACACTTGGCTCACCTGCTTTCGTGGTCAGTTGGTTCTCCCTGCTCAGCAGCCTGCATCTTGCTCTTCCAGGACCACCATAGTTTACCTCATATGAAATTGCTTATGTTTTTAATTCACTCACTTATTCATTATCTGTTTCTTACAAGAAACCAGCATCCCAAGCCGCTGAATAATACCTACGGACCTCAGTAAATGTCACTGAATTAATTTTCTGCATGGTTCTCTGCACCAAGGAGAACTTTTTCACTCTAACCAAGTCTCTGAGATGGAAGAGTGCTTGGGCTCCTCTGTCTTGAGCATGAGGGTGGGGGACAATGGGATTCACCCAGTGCTGAAGCACAGTCATATTTCCTTTCACTCCCTGAGTGTGACTTGGAACAAAAGGTTTGTCACTTTGAGTCTTGTGCATTCCTAAAGCAACAGAAAAATAACTAGGCTTTATTTTTTATAATTAAGACAATGCTTTTTATTTTAGAGATACAGAAGAACTAAAAAGAGTAAATAATAAATGCGTTCCACGATTTTCAAACTTTCTGATAAACATTGCGTCAGATGTTATGGGGCTGTCTGACTGTGAGAGACACTATACCCAAAGATGTCAGTTGCTTGCAAAGGATCCTGCATGCAGTGAAAGAGGAAAAGCAGCATAAATGGCATCAACATTGCCTTTGGAAAGGAGCGAGTGCTCTTAATCACTGAGCTATCTCTCACACACCTCCGCGTACTCTTGAGACACAGCTGCTCACCAGCCTGCAGCTTGCCAAATAGGCTGGTGTGACCGGTCAAAGAGCCCAAGCATCCCCCTGTAGCCATCTCCTTACAACTGAGATTACAAACATGCATGATCGATGCCCATGCTCTAGCACGGAACTCAAGTCTTAATGCCTACAAGATAAGCAATTTACTGGCTGAGCTATCTCCCAAGCTCCAAACTATAACAATAGAAAATAAAATCACACTAAGAGAAGAGAGATATTATTAGAAGAAAAAATATTTAATACTCTTGTACCAGTCTTGATTTATAGATATGACTAACTTTCTGTGTGGAGTTTAAAAAGAAAATTAAAAACCATCTAGAGTCGGGCGGTGGTGGCGCACACCTTTAATCCCAGCACTCGGGAGGCAGAGACAGGCAGGTCTCTGTGAGTTTGAGGCCAGCCTGGTCTACAAGAGCTAGTTCCAGGACTGATTCCAAAGTTACAAAAAAAAAAAAAAAAAAAAAAAAAAAAAAAAAAAAAACCCTTTCTCGATAGACAAAACAAAATATCTAGACAGATGACATTTCTAGTTCCTTATTTGGTACAGAGATTGTCATTCATTGCTTCATTTATTACAACAAATAAATGTTACTCTTGTTTTATTTGGAGACATTATTCCTACAAGGTCAAAAGTTTCAGGCTCACCTCTATCACGTGAATCCCAAAGGGTAAGCTGAGTTCATCAGGCTTGACAGAAAGCAAATTATCCAGTGGTCATAATGCAAACACCTTTTCAAAAATCACATTTGTGTGTGTGGGGGGGGGGTGTTCACAGATTTAGGGGATGTGTATGAAGATTTGAATGAAAAAATAATTTGCATAGACTCGGGTATTTAACCTCGTCACACTTGGCTGGTGATGCTTTTTGGGAAAATTTAGGAGGAACGGCCTTACTGGAGGAAGTGCATCACTGGGGGTGGGCTTGGGGAGTGCAGAGCCCCAGTCCACTTGCAGTTTGTTGTCTGTTTCAAGCTTGCCATTGAGGATGTATGTTCTTGGCTTCCTGTTCCTGCTGCCATGCCTGCCACTTGCGGCCACAGCTTCTTACCATGACAAAGTCTTCCCCACCCACTCCTTGGAGCTGTGAGCTAGGATAAGCTCTCCATTATCCACCCACGCCCAAGCCATGAGCTAGAGTAAGCTCTCTCTTTCTTCCTTAATTTGCCCTAGCTATGATGTTTCATCATAGCAACAAGAAAAGTAACCAATACAAATAAGAACCGGGCTACAGTTTCTTTCAAAAATTGGCTAACACTCTGCCTTTCTGGACAGTTGCCAGCACCAATAATTTATCCAGGAAATGTGGGCATCCTCCTAAGCTTTGTGCCATTGTGCTTGTTTATAAACAATGTCCTTTGCTCTCCACAGATGGAGACATCACTTGAGTTGATCAACATGACCAGAGTTCAGCAATTTGTACTTTTAGGCTTTCCCACAAGGCTGGGGATAAGGGATGCCCTCTTTGTCGTCTTCCTGACTCTCTACCTGCTGACGCTCCTGGAGAACACACTCATCATCTACCTCATCTGCAGTCACAGCGAGCTGCACAAGCCCATGTACTTCTTCCTGGGCAACCTCAGCTGCCTGGAGATGTGCTATGTGTCCGTCACCATGCCCACCCTGCTTGTGGGGCTGTGGATGGGGCCCTACCATATTTCCTTTGTAACTTGCATGACCCAACTCTTCTTCTTTGTCTCTCTCATCTGCACAGAGTGCACCCTCCTGGCCTCCATGGCCTATGACCGCTATGTGGCCATCTGCCGCCCACTGCACTACCCACTGCTCATGAGGCCCCAGGTCTGCCTGGCCTTAGCCTTGTCTTCATGGCTTGGTGGGCTGGTGGTCTCAGCAATAAAGACAAAATGCATTGCAAGCCTGAGCTACTGTGGCCCCAATGTCCTCAACCAATTTTTCTGTGATGTTTCCCCTCTCCTCAACCTGTCCTGCACCCACGTGGCCCTCACAGAGCTGGTAGATTTCATCTCAGCCATTGTCATCTTCTGTGGAACACTCCTGGTATCCTTAGCTTCCTATTCAGCCATTGGGATGGCCGTTCTCCGGATGCCATCAGCTGCTGCCCGGCGCAAGGCCTTCTCCACGTGCGCCTCCCACCTGGTGGTGGTGGGCATCTTCTACTCGGCAGCTCTCTTCATCTACTGCCGCCCCAGTCGTATCAAGTCCATGGACCTCAACAAGGTGCTGTCCGTCATCTACACGGTGGTCACGCCCCTCTGCAACCCCATCATCTACTGTCTGAGGAATAAGGAGGTCCACACTGTGCTGAAGAAGACCCTTCACTGGCCTTAATCATCTTTTGTACGCAAACCTCTCACACCTTCATTCAAATCTTCATGGCCCAACAACCACAAGTAACCTTGAAATGCTAACTAAAACCCAGAGAACATATTTAGAAAATCACTAGGAGAAAATGGCCAAAGCTCCTGAGTAATTACACATATTTTGTCATCCTCATTTTTATATGCTTAAATTCATTCACACATGCATATTTCATAGTCCTGTCATTTTTATTAATAATTGGCTCATAAATATTTATTAAGTGAGCCTGTGAGAGTCTACAAAGATGGAAAAGTACTGTACAAAAATTACAAGTTAACTGAGTCATCATTTGCAACAAGAGAGAATCAAATTAATTCCTATCAACAGTACTTATATATAATAATAGTTTAATTATAAGATAAATATGAGACAGTAAAAAGAGATAAGTCATGTTTTAAATAACTATTTTATTATTTTAAGTATGCATACACTTGTATGTCTATGTGTGGGGTATATGCATGGGAATGCATCAGAGTCCCCTGGAGCGTAGTTACCAGCAGTTAGTTATGAGCCACTCATGCTGGGTCTTGAACTTGAGTCCTCTACAAGAGCAGTGAATGCTTTTAACAGTTGAGCCATTTATCCCGCCTGTATGTTTTACCATAAAAATAAGCTTAACTCATATGAATATTTAATTTTAAAAACCAAGTAAAATGTGATACAAAATTCCTTTGTTTGTGTGCACATATCTGTGTGTGTGTCCACATGCACGCACTGCAATGTGTGTGTGGCAATGATAGGACAGCTTCAGATGTCGGTCCTTACCTTGCATCTTCTCCGAAGCTTTCTTTTCTTTACTTCTTCTAAATCCACAGGGACCAGGGAATCCTCTCAGGTCTAGAGAGCTGGTTTAAACTTGTTCCTTTGCCTTCTCTCACAGTATAGCCAACTGAGAAACTGGGACATTCAGGAGCAGAAATCCAGGTGTGTGTGTGTGTGTGTGTGTGTGTGTGTGTGTGTGTGTGTTTAAGACCAAAGACAACTTCTCCCAAGAAACACTGAAAGGCTCCAATCCTTGACGTCACCACCTTAGGGCCAGCTGTTTCTACTGGCCACCACCAAAGCCTACTCCACGTTCAGCATCAGCCAGAAAGGATCTGCACTTATCTACCTTCAACCTGTAGGTAAGATGATCCAGAGAGATTCTTTGAGGGAGTGAAACAAGGATAAGGCTCGGGTAGTCAAGTGTTTGCCTAACATGCCAGCAGGTGCCCTGGGCTTGAACCCAGGCAACTACTAGAAGAGGGAGAGTGGTACCACTTGACATCTCAGTACGTAGGATATAGAAGCAGGGGGATCATAAGCTCAGGTCATCCTCCACTAGATAGCAAGTTCAAAGCCAGCTTGGGATATATTAGACCTTATCCAAAAACCAGTACAAGGAACAGCAGAATGAATATGCTGTTTCTTTAGTCAAGATCATTCTGGCCTCAGTCTTGTGGTCCTCCCACCTCAGCCAGCCTGAGAGCACTAGAAATCCATGTATGTAAAAGCAGGTATATATGCTTTGCTATTGAAAAAATTTGTGTAATTGTTCATTAGGTTTGTGTACCTAATGAACGTAATTGTTCATTAGGTACCAGCTCCAAATACTTGAGCGATAGTGATTTAATGCTCATGACAACTACATATAAAAATGTATGCACTATGGGTGGAGATAGAGAAAATGACAACCTGAAGGTGTCAGGGGGATTCTTAAAGATCATACACTTACAAGGGAGAGCTAGTCTGTCAGGAGGATTTCAACCTCTGGTTTTCAGCAGAGGTTCAGCTGTCATCCTGAAGATGAGAAGCTAGGCAAGCATTGAAGACTATTATGGAATCTCTCCATTTCAAAGAAAAGAAATGATCCTACATTACAGAGAAGACAAAACGGATTGAAATAGATGAAGTGATTCCTGGAGATATATGAGTTCAAGGTTTTCAAACATCTTGATGCTAAAAGCTTAACTTCTCTAGTGGCAATGCATCCATAGCTCTTGTGTCCTGCTCTCTGTTCAAAGCCTCCCTTCAAAAGCATTTGTGGAAGGGAGTAGAATTGATGACTATTGAAGAGTTCTAGCCAATAGCTTTGGTGAGAAAAAAACTCTGAATATTATTTAAGACAAGAGGTTTACAACCTGTTGCCATTTAACTTACGAGGTCACACCTTATAGTAAAGACTTTAATAACATGATGTGTCTCCCTCCTTGAGAGGCAGAGAAGTGATATGTACCAGAGTAGATGACTGTCCTGAACTTTGAAAACCATACAGTTGATGCTTAAAGAGAGTTAGTAGCCTTCCCAGGGCACAGGTTTAGGAAAACACCATGGATTATAGCCCTCTGGAGAGCAGACAGAATAAGGCTATACACAGCAGCTGAGTGGTTCATATTTAGAAAACAGATGGAATTGGGTGTGTCTTCTGTTTCTCCTGATGTGCCAAGGCACTGGTAGATATTTGTATGATTTTTGTGGAGTGCAGTGCCGTGTTTTGATCTGTTAGAAAGGAAGGGATGCCCAGAAAGAGATTCATAGAAGAGTTGAGCAGTGAGTGGGGTTGCTATGCAAGGGGAACAGAATGAAACACAAAGGCAGAGCCAGAGAAGCAGGGGTGGGGGTGGGGACAAGGGAGAGGGGAACACAACAGGAATTCTTGGCAGGGAAGTTGCTGCCAGATGCTTCAGAGCTTTGGCATCTGTCCTGAGACTGGAGGATGAAGACTCCTTTGCTACAGCAAATAGAACCCCTTTGCAAACAGTCTGACCCTAACTCTTGAGAACACTTGTGTATGTTTGTGGAAAGACCTACCACCCAGATAAATACCCAAAATAAAGGGCCACTCATGTTCAGCAGCAGACAAAAGCAGTCCCATGTTGCTGTTCTGAAATGGCGGGGTCCTGTCTAAGACAGAGCCTCGGCATAGACCACAGGTGATGAGAAAGAGGGAACTTTTCTGACGGTCTTCAGGGGCTGAAGATACAGCTTAGTGGGAGAGAACCAGCCTAGCATGTGTAAGCCTTGAGTCAGTTGGGTCTCCAGCCCTACCCACACACACACACACAGACACACATAGAGACAGAGACAGAGACACAGAGAGAGACTTCTGCCATGAAGGTTCTGGGGAAAAGTATCATCTTTTTTGTGAAAATTTGACCAAAAAAATTGTCGAGTTCTTAATAGATTTTACAAGTCAGTATTTAAACCCATAAAGTGGAAATTTGACCAAACCTCATTTCTGAAAAGTATTAAGGAATGGCAGAAATAATAGAGAATTTTAAAATTTGATTAACTTTATTAAAAGTTACTGTCTAAAGCACTGGGCTTGGCATTGCATTCCCATGTGTGCATATAATATACTTCAATAATATTCCCCTACTACCTCCTTCCCACAACATTTTCTTTTCCTATTCCTAGCCATAATATTCCTGTTACTTTCTTATTTTATTTTTAATCTTGAGCTCCAAGGAAAATTATCTACCACTGGGCAGTGGTGACGCATGTCTTTAATCCCAGCACTTGGGAGGCAGAGGCAGGTGGATCTCTGTGAGTTTGAAGCCAGCCTGGTCTACAAGAACTAGTTCCAGAACAGGCTCTAAAGCTACAGAGAAACTCTGTTTCAAAAAAAATTAATTACTTATGCAGAGTAGATAATTTAGTTCTTTTTATTTTTTAATTTAGCACATGAATATAATATCTTGATCATATCTACCCGACCCTCTCCCTGTAACCCACGCAACACACCATCCTCCCAACTTTGTGTTCTTCTAAAGTCCAGTTAGTGGTGCTCGGATATGCATGGGTGTGGAGCCATCTGATAGAGAATAGGGAAGACACAGTGGTCACCTATTAGACCTATGAAATAATTGCTCTATTGACTTTTCTCATATCTCTAGTATTCAGTTTCATTAGGGCAGTTTTAACACAAAATTTGTTGTCATTGAGTCTCCTCCCTACTTCTCTCCTATGGCATCCTTCTTTAGATTTATGAGAGAAAGCATCCAAACTGGCTTCGCCTCAGATGATGCTCTCCAGTGCCAACCTTTCTTCGGCAACCATGACTTCACTTTCCTCTATGGCTGACTAAAACGCCAGTGTCTCTATACACCATAGTTTCTGCATTTGTTCCATCACTCTGACACCTATGATGCCAAGACACAGAACTTGAGAACTTACACAGACAGCCCAGTTGTAACCAGCCCTCCCCTTCCTCCCCTCTCTCTTGAGTATGTTACTTCTCAATCCTGAACTCCATTGTGATGTTGTGATGGTAAAAAGCATCTTCATAGAGTTCTGTGTTACCTTAAAAATTCTCCTCAGTGGAAACCAAGATTTTGACCAAAGTAAGAACTTAGGACAGTGGTTCTCAACCTCTTTGGGATTGTATATCCGAAATTTACATTATGATTCCTAACAGTAGCAAAATTATAGCTATGAAGTAGCAACAATTTTATGGTTGGAGGGATCTCCACAATGTGAGGAACTGTATTAAAGGGTCACAGGATTAGGAGGGTTGGGAACCACTGACTTAGGAGTTTAATCATTTGTCGTTTGTGCTGCTACCATTTAAAATGATGCTGACCAAGAAATAACAATTAGAAAGAATGGCTGGACAGGGTCTCAAATTATCCAGAGATTTGATCCCATTTCCCTTGTTGGCACATGATTTAGAGCAAGCCAATTTAATTGGATTTTAATCTTTAATGAAAAATGTGTGTGTGTGTGCCTGTGTGTCTGCGTGTGTCTGTATATGTATGTGTGTGTATGTGTGCATGCGGGTGTGTCTGTGTATGTATGTGTGTGTATGTATGTGTATGTGTGCGTGCGTGTGTGCCACATGTGTGCTTGTGCCGTGACGTGCAGGTGGAAGTTAAAAGACAGCTCGCAGAAATCTGTTCTCTCCACCATGTGAGTGCTAAGGATCAAACTCAGGCTATCAGGCTTGGGAGCAAGCACCTTTGCCCACTGAGTGATCTCTCGAGCTCTATTTTAGTGTTTTGTTCTATAGTGTCTTTCTTGCAAAAACAATGGTAAGGATGGCGTTTTTACAGTGTTCTTGAAAGAATCAAGAAGAAAGAAAAAGGAGAAAGAGATGAGGAGAAGGGGGAGAAGGAAGAGAAGTGGAGGAGAGGAAAAAGAGGAAAGGGAAAGGAAGAGGGTCAGGAAAAGCAAAAGAGGAGGATGAGGGATGAAGAGGAGGAGAAATAGGACTGAGAAGGAGAGAATATCACTCTACTCTAGGCTTTATAGAGTACCCAATGCATGTTTCAGTTACTGAAAGAAAAGAAAACAGTCAAAAAGACTACACTATTTCCAAAACTGACATAGTATAATATGATTTTTTATCTTTGTGGTATGTGTGTGTGTGTTTCTCTCTGTGTGTGTCTCTCTCTATCTCTGTGTGTGTGTATTTCTCTCTCTCTGTGAGGGAGGTGGGGAGTGTTTCTCTGTGTGTGTGTGTCTGGGGGTGTTTCTCTCTCTCTCTCTCTCTCTCTCTCTCTCTCTCTCTCTGTGTGTGTGTGTGTGTGTGTATGTGTGTATGTGTGTGTGCAGTCCCAGGTGCAGGCATGGATGTAGAGGTCAGAGGACAACCTAGAGTATCAGTCCTCACTGTCAAAACTGTTAAATCAGAGCTTCCTGTTTGTCAGTGTACAAGACAGACTATTTGGCCCTAGGATTTCTGGGAAATCTCTTTTTTCTGCTCCCTAGCTAGCATAGGAGTGTTCAAACTACAGATATAAGTCACAATATCTGGTTTTATAGCATTTCTGCAGATTCAAATTAATATTCTCTTGCTTAGTCAGCAATCACCTTATCCACTGAGCCATCTTCCGGGTTCATAATTTTTTAAGACACAGTCTCACTACGAAGCTCTGGCTGACCTGGGACTCACTGTATAGACTAGGAAAGCTTCTAACTCCCCCAAGTTTGCTGTAATTAAACAATCACCACACCTGGCAAGGCCCATAACCTTTTTTATTCAGAAGAGTAATTTACTGCCCACTGATTCACTTGCTTGGCTTTAATATATACTCAGGGATACTATGCATTATTCTCCCAACTCTTGGATGCTCTATATGAAGTCACAGATTCAGTAAGAACGAGATAGACGCAGTGCCTTTCACGATAACAACCCCAACAGATGCTAGACTGAAAAACATGTAGGGGATCTCCAAGCGCTCTGAACATCTTCCCAGATTTTCACTGTGTATTACTAGGGATGGAATGTCAACAATTTTCTTTGTCTTTCTACAGATGGAGAGATTCCCAGAGTTGGCCAACATGACCAGGGTTCAGCAGTTCATCTTGCTGGGATTGTCTACTAGACTGGACATACGGGATGCACTATTTGCCGTCTTCCTGACTCTCTACCTGCTGACGCTCCTGGAGAACACACTCATCATCTACCTCATCTGCAGTCACAGCGAGCTGCACAAGCCCATGTACTTCTTCCTGGGCAACCTCAGCTGCCTGGAGATGTGCTATGTGTCCGTCACCATGCCCAGCTTGCTCATGGGCCTGTGGAATGGATTCTATTACATTTCCTTCATAGCTTGTATGACTCAACTCTTCTTCTTCATTGTCCTTGTAGGCACAGAGTGTATCCTTCTGGCCTCCATGGCCTATGACCGCTATGTGGCCATCTGCCGCCCATTACACTACCCAATACTCATGAGGCCCCAGGTCTGTCTGGGCCTGGCTATGACTTCATGGCTGGGTGGGTTACTGGTCTCTATGGTCAAGACCACATGTATTGCCACCCTGTCCTACTGTGGCCCCAATGTCCTCAACCATTTCTTCTGTGACGTTTCCCCATTGCTCAACCTGTCCTGTACCCACGTGGCCCTCACAGAACTGGTGGACTTCATCTCAGCCATTGTCATCCTCTGGGGTTGCTTCCTCATGACTATGGCCTCCTATGTGGCTATTGGTAGGGCAGTTCTGAGCATGCCTTCTATCACTGCCCGTTACAAGGCCTTCTCCACATGTGCCTCCCACCTGGTAGTAGTAGGCATTTTCTACTCAGTCACTATCTTCATCTATGCCCGCCCCAAACGCATAGAAGCCATGGATCTCAACAAGATGCTGTCTGTCATCTACACAGTGGTCACCCCCATGTGCAACCCAGTCATCTACTGTCTAAGGAACAAGGAAGTTCAAGTAGCTTTCTACAGAACCGTGCACTGGTCGTGAGGTTGACCAAATGTCTAAGTCCTCGGAGAGGGACCTTAAATTACCAATATCTATTTTTTGTTAAAAAACAATTCAGATACCATAAATTTCACCTTAAACACCTACAATGTAGTGTTTTCCTCCTAACTTGTTTGCAATTACATAATCATCACCACTGTCAAATCCAGAATATTTTGTTTGCCCTGAAGATAAACCTGGGCATATTAGAAATCATTCCTAATGCCCACCAGTCACTACTCCACACCCCAAGAAACCAACAACCTGTATCCTGTTTCTGTAGATTTGTAGATTTTTGATATTTTTTGGTAGTGGCTTTATGTCATATGTGGTTGTTGTGACTGGCATATTTTGAAAGCTGTACACATTGCCTCATTATCGAGTACTTTATGTCCGTTTGGGCCCCAATAACAATCCATTGTATTGATGCTCACTATTCTCTGTGCTCATTCTTCAGTTAGTGGACATGTGGGTTGATTCTGCTTTGGGGAAATCCCCTGGAACTGGGGTTACAGAAAGTTGTGAGACACCATGTGAGTGCTGGGAGGGGCCATCAGTGTTCTTAACAGCTGATCCATCTCTCCAGCCCCTGTGAATACTATTCTAAAAATTTAGAAAGACTTCTATTTATTCTCTGACAACTACATTCATGTATACAGTGTATCTTGATCATATACCCCAACCCCACCCCCTCAGATCCTTGTGCCCTTCCTCCTCTGTGTGTTCTTCCTTAATCATCTGAGCCCAGCGACTGCTGCCTGATTGAGCATGAGCAGCCCCCAAAGGTTCACATCTTAAAGAAAAATGGCTTACTTTTAGTGGCCAACAGCTCAACAGCTAGGTAAGGAGCCCCATCCCCACCCATGTTGACTGGATTGCTCTTGTGTCAAGAACCATGGCTTCTGTGAGATCATGAGTACAGTGGCTTTGTCACATCCAGAAGATGGCATTTCCCAGCTCTCCCCACCATCCCCAAGCTTGAACATTCTTTCTGTCTGCTATGGTGAACAGGTTTTTGTTGTTGTTGTTTTGTATATTTGAATAGGTTTACTTAAGGTGGTGTGTGTGTGTGTGTGAATGTGTGAGTGTGTGTATGTGTGTTTGTGATGCATATGTGCATGCCTACAATGTCCAGAAGAGAGCACTGGATCTCTACAGCTGGAGCTATAGATGGTCGTGAGCCACCTGATGTGGGTGACTCGGACTTGAGGTTGGATCCTCTGCAAGAGCAGAATATGCTCTTAACTGTAAGACATCACTTCAGCCACTACAGTAGTATTTTAAATGAAGTTTTCACTTGGGAAGAACTCAGAGGAAATTGGTTTACCTGAAACAACAGATAGTATTCATTCAGTTACTGTTTATAACAATTTAAAGAGCTGCCCATGGATGTCGCCAATGTTGGCAGAGACCATTTTGAGGGTGTACACACTGAAACTCCAAAGGTGAATGAGAATATTTTCAAAACAAATTTTATTAGCAATGAAAGATATTAACCAAGTTTTCAGGATACCTTCTGTGGAACATTTGATCATATGCATGAAAAATTAGAAATTCTATGAATTCTGTGATGACATCAATGTAAGCAGCTTTTACCCAGAAAATAACATAAAATGCAGGCATCCACTTAGCTATGAAAAAATTCATAAGAGTCTATGCTTTTATTAAAAACATTTCTATTCAGAATATTAACCTCAGAGGTGCAGGCAGGATGATCGGGAGTTCAAGGTCATCCTTAGCTATATAGTGAGTTTGAGGCTTTATAAGTTCCTGTCTCACTACACTACAGACAACTGTGTACAGAATACTCACACAATGGAATACTATCTCATAACAGAGTACTGTGTCATTAAATGAATTATCTATGTTGTGTGAAATAAATGTCCATCACTGGGCTGGGCAGATGGTTCAGTTGATACAGTATTTGCCCTGGAAGCATGAGAACCTGAATCTTGTTATCTACAGCAAATACAGTGGGTGGCAACAATGTATTGCCCACATGTGGGACCTTGAAAATTGGTAACTTGTAAGTCAACTTAAGAGCCAGTGAGGATAAGAATTTTATTTCACTTTTTCCTCAGTTAATACCATTTAATATTCTCATAAACATAGTTAGAGTACACCCATTTCTCTAGAGTAACTGTTAACCTAAACTACTGTTTAAAATAAAAATTTCCAACATCTTGCAGTATGATGAGCAAGTCATTTCATGAAAGATCATTGTTTTATTTTTATTTCCTCTTTGTTTTTCCTTCAGAGAGCATTTCTCACTATGTGCACTGGCTAGCCTGGAACTTGCTCTGTAGACCAGGCTGGCCTTGAACTCCCAGAGTCTGCCTCCAGAGCGCTGAGAGCAAAGGCATGAGTCACCACACTTAGCTTATTTCCTTTTTAAAATAATTTACTTAATGTGCTTATAAAGCTAATGCAAACTTAATGCAAAATAATAAACATGTAAAATAAAATAAAATGTGAGTTTCCCTGTCCTGCTCGTTGACTAAACATTTCTAGCAACTATTAGCTACATTACATATCCCTTCAGAATTCCTCCTAGATGCATATTAGTGTAAGTAATCACCAATGTCACTGTCACCGCCACTGCTGTCTTATAAGAGTGAACAGTCATGTAATTGTCTCTTCACCCAATCACCTACTGGGTTGTCTCCCCCGTGTCAATAACCACAGATCCAGTTCTATCTTTGAATGGTGCACAGCTTTTCACAGTATATATGTTACAAATGCAAATCATCTTCAAGCGGATCTTTGAGATATTTCCAGTCATTTCATTTATTCACATAATGTTTATTCTAAACATCACGACATAATGTTTATTCCAAATGTCACAATTTGCAGTAACCATTCTTATACATGTATTATGTTAACTATTTGTACATGCACATATATGTAGCATATGTGTATTAGGACACAAAGAATAAATGATAATCTCTCAAGTTTGCATTTAATAGGCAGGATGTCCATCTTCTGGTATTTACTGAGCAGTTATGTTTCTTTATCAATAGTCCCGTTTAGAACTATTTTCATTTGGTTTTTATTTGGGAATATTCCCTTCCTTTTTTCTTTCTTCCTTCTTTCCTTCCTTCCTTCCTTCCTTCCTTCCTTCCTTTCTGTGTCAGCTAGTTTTATGTCAACTTGGCATAAACTTAGTCACCTAAAAAGAAGGAACCTCAAATGAGAAAATGCCTGCATAAGATCATGCTATAGGGAAAACTGCAGGGAATTTTCTTAATTAGTGGTTGATGGGTAAGAACATGGGCCACTGTAGGTGATTCTGTCCCAGGGATGGTGGTCCTAGGTTCTGTAAGAAAGCAGTCTGAGCAAGCCATAAGGAGCAAACCAGTAAGCAGCATTCCTCCATAGCCTCTGCATCAGCTCCTGCCTCCAGGTTCCTGCCCTGCTTGAGTTCCTGTCCTGACTTCCTTCAATGATGAACAGTGATGAGAAAGAGTACACCTTATAAACCCTTTTCTCTCCAAGTTGCTTTGGTCATGGTGTTTTATCACAGCTATAGTAACCCTTTTAATTAGTAAAACTTTCTTTTATGTTTTTTTTATTTTGGTTTTTTGTTGTTTTTGTTGTTTTTCAGGGCAAAGTTACTTCATGTAGCTTTGGAATCTGTCCTGGAACTAACTCTTATATACCAGGCTGGCCTCGAACTCACAGAGATCTGCCTGCCTCTGCCTCCTGAGTGCTGAAATTAAAGGTGTGTGCCACTACCACCCAGAAAGACTCTTTCTTTTTGTCTATCTTGTGAATTGGGGTATATGCATGCCACTGTGCACATGTGAAGATCAGGTGACAACCTGTGAATATCAACTCACTTCTTCTATGAAGTGAGACCCAGGGAGTCAGGTCATCAGGCTTGAGAGCAATTGTCTGCTCACTGAGCCATCTTGCCAGTCCCTATAATATTCCTATTTTTCATGTTGATTTTATGAAGTCTCTTTATACAATGTTCCAGAAACTTCTGCCATGTTTCTCTCTGCCTTTGAATTTTCCTTATGTGTATTTGGCCATGAATTTTTTCAAACCAGGAGAGGGATGGCATCAGCTCTCTGGAGCATCTCAGCACAGACGGAGGATTTTCTTCAGTACTGCATGGACCTCCCTGTTCCGCAAGCAGTAGATGATTGGGCTGCACAGGGGAGTGGCCACTGTGTAGATGATTGACAGTACCTTGTTGAGTTCTGTGGATCTGATACGTCTGGGCCTGGAATACATAAAGAGGACCACAGAATAGAAGATGCCCATCACAAGGAGGTGGGAGGCACAGGTGGAGAGGGCTTTGTGGCTGGCAGCTGCTGAAGGCATTTGGATCAGCACCCTGCTGATGGCCACATAAGAGGCCAGAGCAACTAGCAATGACCCACAGAAGATGACGATGGCTGAGATGAAGTCGACCAGCTCTATGAGAACCACGTGGGTGCAGGACAGGTTAAGAAGAGGAGGTGCATCACAGAAGAAGTGGTTGAGGACATTGGGGCCACAGTAGGACAGACTCGCAATGCATGTGGTCTTGATCACAGAGACCACCAGTCCACCCACCCAGGAGGACAAAGTCAATCCCCAGCAGACCTGAGGCCTCATGAGCAGTGGGTAGTGCAGCGGATGGCAGATGGCTACGTAGCGGTCATAGGCCATGGAGGCCAGCAGGGTGCACTTGGTACCAATGAAAGAAATGAATAAAAACAACTGAGCCATGCAGGATGTGAAGGACATGTGGCACGGGCTGGACCTCAGGCCCATGAGCAAGCTGGGCATGGTGACGGACACATAGCACATCTCCAGGCAGCTGAGGTGGCCCAGGAAGAAGTACATGGGCTTGTGGAGTAACTCAAGGTGGCTGCAGATGAGGGAGATAACGAGCATATTCTCCAAGAGTATCAGCAGGTAGAGGGCCAGAAAAATAACAAACAGACCGTCCCTGATGTCTTTCCTGGCAGACAAACCCAGCAGGATAAAATCCTGGTCAGTGGACCGATTGGCCAGTTGCAGAGATCTCTCCATCTAAGTAAAGAAAGACATATGTTTATAAAGACCTTAGTCTGTTCTGAAGTATAAAGGCATCTATGGTTAAACTTTCTTGGAGCTGAATCAACTTAGCAAGGGGTTGAGCTGCATCAGGCCAAGCAATAAGGAGAAACTGGAAAACTACAAAACCAGAAATGGAAAATTGACACACACAGAGAATTTACTAAGTCTGCAACTTCTTTTTGAGACAGGGTCTCTCTGTAGCTTTGAAGCCTGTCCTGGAACTAGCTCTTGTAGCCCAGGCTGGCCTCAAGCTCACAGAGATCTGCCTGCCTCTGCCTCCCGGGTGCTAGGATTAAAGGCGTGTGCCACTGCCACCTGGCAGGTCTGCAATTTTAAGCAAGACATCCAACCTTTATGAACATCTACTACTGCATTGATAAAGCCGAGGTGAGGGGCAGGAAAGATGAGTCTGCAGTTAAGAGCACTGGCTGCTCTTGCAGAGGACCTGGATTTGATTTCTGGCACCTACATGGCAGTTCTCGTCCATCTGTAACCCCATTTCTAGTTGATCCAATACTTTCTGACTTCTGAGGGCACCAGGCACACATGTGGTATACAGACATACATGCAGGCAAAACAATCATACACACAATATAAAATAATAAAACTTGAAAAGGATGAAGCAGAATGAAATCCATCCTCACAAAGCCTTTGGTCCCTATGAATATTTAGTTTTTGTTTGTTTGCTAGTTTTTTACTACTGAGAATTGAACCCAGGGCCTTGCCCATCTTAGTTAAGTGCTATACCTACTGAGCCACAGCCCAGCCCCTTCATATGATATTTAAGTACAGCAATAAATGAGAATGTGGTTATAAAATAAGGAATGATGCTTATTTTCTTACTTTTGATGACCTTAAATGATTGTTTCTGGGTCAAATTTCTTTCTTCAAAAACCTTTCAAAATCTCACAAGTTGTGTGCACTATTTTAAATAAGAGAAGACTTACAACAGCCTTTTCTGTGCTTATCTCCCTTAAATGGGCTCATCTCTAAAGGAAATGTGTCAATATTAGAAAAAGGTGCCAGGATAATAATCTTTCCATAACACTTTTCCTCTGTGACTACATGGCTCGAGATGATGACAACATTAGGAATGAAGTTGACCAGCTCTGTGAGAACCATGTGGATGAAAGACAATTTGGGTAGAGGAGAGCATTTGGATGTATTTGTTTTATGTGTATGAGTATTTAGCCTGCACATAAGCATGTCTGGTGCCCACAGAGGTCAGGATAATGCACCTGGAACTGGAGCTGTGGATGGTTGTGAGCTGTCATGCAGGTGCTGAAAATGGAACCTGTGCCCTCTGCAAAAGCAACAAGAGCTCTTCAGCATTGAGCCATCTTTCCATCTCCTTGCCTCAACTAGAACAATACAGCAACTAAGACTCATAAAGCCTGGTTGAAGGGAATTCTCCCAGAATGACAATAGTTTCGTGTGTGTTTCTGTTTTTCTCTGAAGATGTATGTGCATGTGTGTGTGCATACAAGTGTGTGCATGTGTGCATTTTGCATGCACATGAGTGTGCATATGCACCTGTAAGTGTGCATGCAGAGGACAGAGTAGTGTCTTCCTCGACCACTCTCCGTCTTTTTTCCTTACGACAGAACTTTTCACTGAACTATCAGCTCACAGTTTCCAGTAGGCTGACTGGTTAATGAGCCTTCAGGATTCACCTGCCTCTGCCTTACTTGCAACCAGACTGCGTATTAAAACTCAGGTATTCAAGCTTGCTTAGCAAACACTGCTACCCAGTGAGTTACTCCATGCCCAGCAGCCTTTTTAGAGGAAAGAAACTTTGTACATTTAGCATAATTTAGGGTCCACAGAGTATTCTAAATGAGCATCAAGTTTGTTCTTACTACCTTAGATGGATGGACATTGATCCAACCGTGCTTACCTGCGACTGTGCTGGAGCTCATGATTGTAACTTGTTCAAAGGAATCCTGATAGGTCCCGTCCTATGCTACTAACACTTGGGGATTCAGTGTCTTGTGTAGAGTACAGTGTTTCAGCTGATTCGGCAGCAAATATCTAGTTTATAATCTGTACCAAGTGCTTGAAATAAAACGGTGAAAAATGAGCATTTGTTTGCAACCTCTTGAAATTTTTACATTCTAGGTAAAGAGAGATTAAAAACTCAAATAAAAGGTCAAATGTACACAGCTGTAACTCCTGCACTGGCTTTGGGGAGGAGGTGTGTGGGTCTCTGGAGTTCACTGGACATTTCGCTTGTCCAAACTGGTAACCCACGGGTCAGTGAGAGACCCTGTCTCCAAAACTACAGTGGAGAGAGATTGAGAAGTCAGCCACTGTCGACCTTTCACACACACACACACACAGATAATTTCATGGATGCTGAAGAAATAGTGGGTCAAGGATGCATATAGCTGTCCAGGCCTGGAGGAGGCTATTTTTAAGAATCAAAGAACAATTCACCAGTCAGGAAAGTAACATTTCAATTTATTTCTGAATGACAAGAAGGAAAAAAAAAAACAGCTGAGTGTTGAAATGGTGGGAAAACACTCCACGCGGATCAGAAAAGTCTGTGCCTGGTTAATTTGTTATCTATGACAAAATAAAAATAAAGAAAAAGCCTACATCACACACATACACATAAACTCATACACACACACACACACACACAAGCTCAGGTTTTGATCAGATGAAAATATAAATGCAATGCAGATGTCCCAGTCAGAGCTGAGCACTGAACAGTCATTTATCCTCAGCATTTGGGTTAGTTATGAGTTTCTGTAGTAACTGACACCAACTACAAAGAAAAAATTCCTATGGCCAGAGAAGTCACACATAACATCACACACACACACACACACATAAATGGGGAGGCTGGAGGATGGGGAGGAGTCCTGTGAAACCCTGTCTACAGCAGGATAATGAAATCCAGAACACAGCGCAGCTGTGGCTACCTATGCAAGAAAGAACTGCACAAAAAGTTTGACTTGCAAGTAGAAAAGGTCCGATTGGGAAGAAGAAATGGGTAGGCATGAGTGTGAGGCAGATAAGAGAGAGCAGCTAGAGCGAGCCTGTTCATATCATTGCACATCTGTACAGAAATGTCCAAATTTAATGTATTTATGCAAAACAAAAATCTCTAAACTTTTAGAAAACAGTGATATACATAAAACAACATAAAGAAGAAGAGAAAAAGCACTTAAACCATCTGTCTCATCAATGAGCACATGAACTCACAGAGACTGAGGCAGCAAGGGTCTGCACCAGGTCTTCTGTGTATGCTTCATAGCTTCAGGTTTCTGTTTGAATGGATTCCTGAATGGGTGAACAAGTGGGTCTCAGATTCTTGTGCCTTCTCTTGGGCTCGTTCCCTTCTCTTGAATTGTTCTGTCTGTCTTCAATGTGATAGTTTTTGTTTTATCTTAATATATGCTATGTTGTTATATTTTAATATTATCTCTTTTCTAGTGAGAGACAGAAAAAAGTACATCTGGATGGGAGAGAAGGTGGGGAGGACTGGGGAAAGCAGAGGGAGGGGAAACCTTAACTGGGATATATTTTGTGCACAAAGAATCTATTTTCAATAAAAGGGTGAAATTTTCAAAGAACTAAAACTCATAAAATTTAAAAATTTGCATGATCTGAAGAGATTCTGGTTACCAAAGAGATAAAAATCACAAGTTGGAAAAATGTCCCTAGTGCATGCTACTGACAAGGGGTTCCTTCACAGAACATACAAAGTCATTGGTTGATTGGTACAGAAAGCATATTCTTTTCCAGTTTAAAAAAATGAGATAAAGTCCTACCTTTCTAATGCCGTAACCCTTTTAATACAGTCTCAGTGCTATTGGGACCCCCAAGCAGAAAACTAGTCCATTGCTACTTCATAACTGTAATTTTGCTACTGTTATAAATCATAATGTAAATATCTTATATGCAGGATGTCTGATTGTGACCCCCAAAGGGGCCATGACCTACAAGCTGAGAACCCCTGTCCTAAAGGCACATTTTCACCAAAAGTAACTAATAACTTAAAACTAGAAATTTTTCTCTTATTAGGAAACAAAGAAATGGAAATTGAAGTCAAAATGAAATACCTGGCCAGGTGGTGGTGGCGCACGCCTTTAATCCCAGCACTCGGGAGGCAGAGGCAGGCGGATCTCTGTGAGTTCGAGGCCAGCCTGGTCTACAAAAGCTAGTTCCAGGACAGGAACCAAAATAGCTACGGAGAAACCCTGTCTGGAAAATAAAAAAAAAAAAATGAAATACCTGTTTTACAGCCAGAGAGCTGTCATGAATATGAACATTTATTTGGACATATTAAATTTCACCTTGTGGTTGTCACACACTTTGGTGGGAGCCTAGATGGGTGTTGACTCCTGGGAAAGGAAATAGCAACCAACATCTATCAGATCTTAGAGTGTGGCCACTGCTAGAGCGGTTACTTTAATAGCAGCACTTTTGGCACGAAAGTATCTCAACATTGCTAACATCCAACAATAAAACCGATACATAAAGTCCTGTTTATATACTGGAGTGCTACTTTGTAAGTAAATGAGCCTAGCATCCTCCCTGACCAATCTCTGAAACATACTCCTGACCAAAAAGAAAGATGCCTAAGCATGCAATTGGCGTTAATCACTTCTATAAAATAAAACTGCAAAAAACATTTAGAGGCTGGAAAGATGGCTCAGCAGGTGAAAGAGCTTGGCCTGCAAGTCAGACAATCTGAGTTCTGTTCCTGGAAACCTTGATGCAAGAAAAGAACTGACTTTGGAAAGCTGTCCTTTAATGTCCACATGCATGCTGTGGCCCCCAGCATATTATGCACAAAACACAATAATAGTAGTAGTAGTAGTATTAATAATTGAAAACTGTTAAGTCAGAAAGATGATTCAGTGAGTGAAAACACTCAGCACCCAGCCTAAAGACCCAATGGTGCAAGAGAACCGACTCATAGGTTATCCCCTGCCCTCCATAAATGTATGTACCCACAGACACACACATCATTTTTAATTAAAAAATGTTTTCTATAAATACAAAAGCTCAGTATTTCTTCAAGACAAGCCTATTGAGACTCAACGACAATACTAAAGGTGGTTTTCAGGCCGCCAGTCTTTGTGCCTGTCAGCATGAATCCTCAGGACACCTTAGCTGTGTCAGCAGGGGTTCTGGTGGCGAGCAGGGCTCCTGGAGCTGTCCCCGGTGCTGAAACCGCGTCGGGTTTCTGGGAGTACGCCCTGCGAGTCGTCTCTGGGTTTCTGGAGCTGTCCGTGGTTCTGACACAAATTCCTGCTAATCTTCCACTACAGACTTTTCCTCCTCAGTTGGAATGATTTCCTTCTGTGGTCTACTTACCCTTGGTTACATCTATCTTTCATACCTTACCTTATATACACCCTGAATCTTATATAACATCTGCTGACGGCTTCTTTATGTTATCTTGCCCTTTTGATAACATAAGATGTCCTATACTTTTGACTTTCTCACAAATGAAGACAGTATTTTAAGAGGTACCGGGTGATCTGGGATGAGTCAAAGATGTTTTAAAGCATGTGTCAGAGGTGAGACTGGATTTAATGCAGTTCATGCTGGCTTCATCCTCAGTATATAGTGAAAGATACCCTCGATCTCTGCCTCTGTCGCCGATTTCTGGGTGACAAGCATGAGGCACCATACCCAGATCTAATAGTATCTTCCTTTGAATTATCTATTACATAAAGACACTATGTTATAGCTTTCACCTGTTGCCTGTGTGCCAGGTATTGGGCGATTTAGTCATGGCAAGCTATAGTATGCTCCATAAATAATTATTCAAATCATAAGAAGAAAGCATTTTCCATCGTGAATACATCAAGCAGCATGTATATGTAAACATCAAGGACATTTTTAAAAGTTTAAAAACACTCACCTGACATCACATGACTAGGTTTGGAAGTGTCTTCACTTATGACAGACTTGACTGAACATGTTTATTCTGTGTCATTTTAATATTATTATTGACCCAATATTATTTAATATTGTCATTTACCCAGTAAGTTGATTTTATGAATCTCAGCTTGAAATATGCTGACAACTTAAGAAAGCGCTTGTAAAAGATACTAAGCTGGTTCTAATTCATCTCTGTCTGCATTGGATCTGGCCTAATAAAGCTCACATATTCATCTGCAGTATAAAAATGGTATCCCATTTTCTTTTATTTTTAAAAAATATCTTATTGGTGTATATATTCATTGTACATGGTGTTAATATAGGTGTAGACAACTACTTTTAAATATATTATGCATTTTAAACATAATCACATCTTACCATTTCTTCCCTTTAGTCTCTCATCCCTATCCAGTTAATCTACTCTTCAAAGTTCTGATTTCAAAGATGGCCTTGAATTCTTATGGTTGCCATGGGGAGTCATTCCAATGAAGTTGAGTATCATCAGGCTGTTCCTAGCATCTATAGGAGAGAAAACTTTTTGTTTTTATTGAAATCAAATCACATTACCGTAACTTCTTACCTCTCTATCAAGGCAAAGCAGATCTTGCTTCTTCCTCTTAAAAATATTCAGTTTCTTGCCTGGACATAAGTGAAGACAGCAGCGACTTAAGTGGTTGGACAATGAATTCAAAGCCACATGTTTGGAAAAGTTATCATTAGTTCCAGGTAATGAGTTCTCAACTAGGCTCTCCACATTTCTCTACTTTTCTGTTTTCAAGAGAGTTCCATTCTACCAGTCAGCTGTAAGGAGAGGGGCCAACTTAAAACCAAGAGCTGGGCCTTAGAGGACTCTTAATCTCTGTGGGTTTGGAGCAAAAATCCAAGTGAAATTTTTCATCAGGTTGTACTGAGGGTGACCCAAAGGCAGCACTGGTTCTAGTCAGCTCCCAGGCAGTTTGCAACTCCTAGCAAGACCAGGGACTTGTGTCAGATGCTGGCATCCAACAGGCATGTGAAGCCCAATAACCTCTCTCAAGGGGATCCCAAGATACTGAAGTGCATGGAATCTACAAAAGACATGTATACAGTCTTGGAATAAATGGCAAGTGACATTTCATGTGCAGAGAGTGAGGATCTGGAGATTTGGAACTATTTGCAGGATATACATACGAACTTGGCCTCTGGGGGTACCACAAGAACATGCGTGCTTGATACAAAGCAAGAAAAATCAGTAAGGAATTGCACTGACTCAAGGAAAATTTAAATATCTCTCAATACCGCTAGCTTGGTATTATGAAATATAAAATACTTTTTATTATAAAAGAAATACATGATTAACACAGAAAGTTGACAGCAGGCAGCAATGGGAAAAGCAATGCTTCCCACATTTTCCCATAATCACTTTAATAATCATTATTTTCCCATAATTTTCCCATAATCATTTCAATTATAATTATTGAAAATTTAAGGCAAAAATTTCTGAAACCTTTATGAGTTCTTATATAGAAACTGCATTTTTTAATTTGTTTTGACAGTCTTGTGAAGCCTAGGCTACCCCTGAATTCACTCCGGGTCCTTCTCCCTCCATCTCTCAGGCTCTGGAGTTACAGGCGGGCACTCCCACACTCTACTTATGTAGAACTGGAACTCAGCCCCAGACTTTGTGCTTGCCAGGCAGGTGCTCGGCCAACTGAGTTATAGCCTCACCTCCAAATGTATTTGTGAAAATGGAACCATAAGCATACTGCATGAAGCTGGGTTTATTTTTCAGGTTTATTCATTTTTATTTCTATGTATGAGTGCTGTGCCTGCATGTGTGCCAGAAGAGGCCAGAAGAAGTGTTGGGGCTCCTGAAACCGAGTTACAGATGGTTGTGAGCCACGGTGTGGGGGCTGGGAACCCATCGGTCTTCTGCAGGAGCAGCCTGTGCTCTTAACTGCTGAGCCATCTTCTAGCTCTAGACACAGTTCTGTAACCTAACTTTTCAACCTTAAAATAGGTAACCACCATACTTCCTGACATATTGTGAGTAACAGCTGCTAAGTACGTGGGCTCTGTATTCAGCATGCCATTTGTGCAGATGTTATAGTTAATATCACTGGGCCTCTATAACTGAATTTCCCCCAATAGTTCTCCATTTAAAGCACAAAATGGACCTGGAAAAATGGCTCAGCAGTTAAGACTGTTCTTCCAGGGGACCTGAGCTCAGTTCCCAACACCCACACCAGGTAGCTCACAACCTCTCATAACTCCAGCTCCTGGTGAATCTGATTCCCTGACCTTATCTTCTGACCTCTGAAAATACCTGCACGTGTGTGTGTGTGTGTTCACACTTGCATGCACACGCACACACAAACACACATACGTACTAAATAAATAAATATTTTTAAAAGCACAAAATGTCATAAAGATGCTTGTAGGTACACCAAATATTCTGAATTATTTTCTTTAAAAAGTTCTTTCAGTCATGTTCTGAGTCAGCATTCATACACACTCACACATGCCATGCATAGTATCAAGTTTCCCCTGAAAATCACATCAGTTTTAGTTAATACTTTTCAATTATTATTGAAACTTACAAATAGAAATTCACAGTGTCCTTGAGTTGTTCTTGGCTTCTCAGAATCCCTATGGAAAAGCATTTTAGATGTCCATCATCTTTGTTTAAAGGCTTCCTACTTAGATATTTTTAAATTATGCCTTTAAAATACAAATTTCAAGTTACAAACATTTTATACATTTTATCAATTGTAGAACTACAATAAATCCTTCTCTTTTTGGTTTTTCAAGACAGAGTTTCAGTGTGGAGCTCTGGATGTCCTGGAAGTCACTCTGTAGACCAGGCTGGCCTGAAACTCACAGAGATTCACCTGCCTCTGCCTCCCAAGTGCTGGGATTAAAGGTGTG
Organism: Chionomys nivalis; assembly: GCF_950005125.1. Taxonomy (NCBI): domain Eukaryota; kingdom Metazoa; phylum Chordata; class Mammalia; order Rodentia; family Cricetidae; genus Chionomys; species Chionomys nivalis. The sequence continues at coordinate 72,355,415 of NC_080087.1, forward strand.
TGCCACCACCACCCGCCAATAAATCCTTCTTATACCACATTTCACTCTATAGAGTTAGCATAACATAGTCAGTCACTGTCTTACTGGTGAATATTATCACTCATTCTGACTTCATACAGGTGACACCATGTTACAATCAGCATCTTTGTTGTTTTCTGTGCTCTACTGCTTTAATTGTCTTATGAAATATTCGTGTAAATGAGGACACCAGGTCAAAGTTTACAAACACTTTTATACTGGTGAGTAGGTTGTTTGTCTCCAGGAATATATAAGCATATGTTCATCCTTTTAAAACCTAAGGAGGTCAGGATGTGAAAATCAGCTGAATGCTCCCCACCATGATATACTGGTGGTGTCATTTTCTATTTAACATTTTCTGCAAGGGCCAGTAATTTAATTAGATTCATTGAACATTTATGTTATTTCAGCTATTAGTTCTATGTTTATATATAATACCACCTGCCTTAACATATATTGGGAAGTTTCTTACTGACAATTTTTTTTTTTTTTTTGGTTTTTGAGAAAGGGCTTCTCTGGGCAATTTTTTAGAATTAGGATATTTTCTAATTTTTATTTTATTTTTTGAATTTTATTGCAGTATTTTCACATACATTTTGCCCTCCACCAGTCCCACCTTGGTCCCCTGTTCCTCCTTGCAGACACCCTTCATCCCCAGAGGAGCCCAGCTTATGCATATGTCTGCAGAAGATATATGTGTGTGAGAGACTTCTAATGTGTATATAAATTTAAGATCTAGGTCTTAAGTAACTTAAAAGTATGTTTTTAAAGTAGGGTGTTAAACATTCTGCCAAATAGTTTGTCGGTTACTCAAAAAGTCAAGTATTCAGTTAACATATGAGTAGCTCAGCAATTCTACACATGGGCATAAGAACAAGAGAACAAGAAGTGTGCTTCTGCTCAAAAGATATGAATTATGAGGCTGGAAAGAGAGCTTAGTAGTTAAGAGCAGAGAACTGGAGTTCAGCTTCTAGCACCCACATCAGATTACTCACAACAACCTGTAACTGTAACGCTGAGAGATCCAGTGTCTAACTTCTAGCCTCTGCAGGAATCTGCATGCATATATACATACATACGTGTTCTTACACACACACATGAATGAATGAGAATAAAACCTTTTAAAGCTATGAATGAGTGTTCACACAAAGTGTTCATGATGAGTGTTCAAGAAAAGCAATGTGATGAGGTCGCAGAAATAAATGAATCACTTATACCTGCTGCAACATTCACAAACTTGATGCATTATGAACTGTGGAAGGGGTCATCTATAAAAGGTGACATTGTGCAATTCCCTGCCTATAAGATATCAAATACGTAAATCTGTGCAAATAGAAAGTAGATGATTAGTAATTTTTTTTTAAGGAGTAGAGAAACCACAGAAAATGACTTCCAAATGTGTATAGGCATTTTTCCGGGAGTGATGACTTACACAGCAATGACGGTTTACTACTTTGTGAAAACATTCAGACATTGAGTTGTATGTGTTTAAAAGGTGAAGTAATGGTATGGTAATTATACCCTAACACAGAAGCAGGTAAATCAATGTCTCACCACATGGTCTTAAGTACCTGGTCAAACTGAGGACCAGTGCATAGTTCTACGGAAAGCTGATTGAACCTCCCTGTTCCTCAGGCAGTAAATGATGGGGTTACACATGGGGGTAACCACCGTGTAGATGACAGACAACACCTTATTGAGGTCCATGGCTTCTATGCGGCTAGGGCGGGCATAGATAAAGATAGTGGCTGAGTAAAAGATGCCCACCACTATCAAGTGGGAAGCACAAGTAGAGAAGGCTTTGTGGCGGGCAGCAGCTGATGGCATGCCCAGAACTGTCCTACCGATGGCCACATAGGAAGCCATGGCCACAAGGAGTGAGCCCCAGAGAATGACGATGGCTGAGATGAAGTCCACCAGCTCTGTGAGGGCCACGTGGGTGCAGGACAAGTTCAGAAGAGGAGAGACATCACAAAAGAAGTGGTTGAGGACATTGGGACCACAGTAGGACAGGCTTGCAATGCATGCTGTTTTGATCACTGAGACCAGCAACCCACCCAGCCATGAAGACAAGGCTAAGGCCAGGCAGACCTGGGGCCTCATGAGCAGGGGGTAATGCAGTGGGCGGCAGATGGCCACATAGCGGTCATAGGCCATGGAGGCCAGGAGGGTGCACTCTGTGCAGATGAGAGAGATGAAGAAGAAGAGTTGGGTCATGCAACCTGTGAATGGAACATGGCAGAGCCCTGTCCACAGCCCCACGAGCAGGGTGGGCATGGTGACGGACACATAGCACATCTCCAGGCAGCTGAGGTTGCCCAGGAAGAAGTACATGGGCTTGTGCAGCTCGCTGTGACTGCAGATGAGGTAGATGATGAGTATGTTCTCCAGGAGCGTCAGCAGGTAGAGAGTCAGGAAGACAGCAAATAGGGCATCCCTTATCCCCAGCCTTGTGGACAGGCCTAGTAGGACAAACTCTTGGACTCTGGTTGTATTGACCAATTCAAGCGACTTCTCCATCTACAAAAAAAAAAAAAAAAACAAAAAACAAAAAACAAAAAAAACCTACAATTTTTTTCTATGTCTCTTTCCTTGTATCTTGTCCCACCCTAGACCAATGCCATTATCACAACTGCATAAATCACTCTTAAAAATTTTTACTATGTTTATGTATTTTGCAGGGGAACTGGGGTGCAAGTGTGAAAGTCATAATACGCTTTGTAGCTGGAATCAGTTCTCTACTTCCACCATGTAGGTTTCAGGGACCAAACTCAGCTCATCAACCTTGGCTACAAGTACCTTTACCCACTGACCCACTACACCAGCCCTGATATCACTTCTAATTGTATCTTTCTGTTTCTAAATTTGATGTATAAAAGTCTTTGTGTTCCATCTAGTGGTGTCTTTCCAAAACATACCTGATATAAAATCACTCTTTTCTCCTTAAAAGGCCCATTCATCCTTATTATTCTTTTAATAAATACCCCCATAATACAATTCTTCCTTAGTTTGAGATAGTCTCAGGTAGCCCAGGCTGGCCTTAAACTCATTATGCAGCTAGCAATGGGCTTGAACTCCTGATCACCCTGCCTCCATTTCCTGAGTGCTAGGATTGCTGACCTGTGAACCACACCCAATTTATCACAATGCAGTGTTCTAGCCCCCAGTGCTCTGATCCAGACTTTTGTCGCCCACTGAGACCCCTTGATTCCCTGTCCATACCTTCAAGTGTTCCAAGCTCCTTCTAGCCCTAGGACATTCCTGCACACTGGTCTTTTTGCCTGGAACACACTTCTCCACACTTTTGCTTTTCATTTTCAAGTCGTGTCCCCAGATCATATCAAATCCTGTGTCGTTATTTCTTATTCCATTCCTTAATACTTCCTTGTGAAGCGATTGCTGTGGTTAGTTTCAATTACTGGGAGGAGTCTGGGGAGATAGTTCAGTGGCTAACACTGACTATTGTTGTAAAGAACCTGGGTTTGGTTCCCAGCACCCACATGGTGCCTCAAGACCACCCACAACTCCAGTTTCTAGCTATCAAATGCCTTTTCCTGACTTCCACAGGTATCAGGCATGTTTTGGGTGCACATGGATACATACAGACAAAAACATATGTAAAACATATATAAAGTAAAATGAACAAGTTAAGAGAAAAATTAAATTACGGGTATGCTTTTTCCCACTGTTCCGCTGGTCATTTTCTTTCTAACTAGTTGGTAAGCCTCCTAAGGGCAGGATTGCATTGATTGATGTCAGTCTTACTCAGGACTCTGTCCTCCACAGCCAGTCAAGGACCCTCACTTAGTGTCCTGTATATGCTCTTCCATAATGCATGATGGATCAAGGCTTTCTAAGCATCAGTAGCTCCCTCCACAGGCTTCACAATAAATGGATTCAAGGTCGTTCAGACTCAGGTTTAATTTGCAATGGTCATTGAATTATTTGGGCTTGGCTTTGGAATTTATTTTAGACTGTCCAGGCTGTCATAGAACTCACTATGAAAGCCAGGATGACCTTTAACTCACAGTAAGCCTCCCATGTGCTGGGAGTACCGTGAGCCACCACATCCAGTTCTGATGGTGACTGAGCTAGAAGAGACACAATGTGACACAGTTGGAAGACTTGAGTCAAAAGTTGTTCTTTGTATGCCTATTACCATCCTCAATATGCAGTGCTTATTCAAGATTCAATTTTTCCTCTGTAGAACTAAAAAAATGACATCAACTTCCATGAGCTGTGGCTGAGATGGCACAAAAAGATAAAAAAAAATAAAGTTTTACAGAAATGTTATTAATTTTGATAGTATCAGTCCTTTTTAACTGTCCATTAATACTGTGAATATAGGTTGTTTTCCTGGGCACTCTTAGATATAGCAGAATTCTCATCTCCCTGACTCTTGAGTCTGATGACCTGCTGATTTGAAAACAATGGTAACATTAATGTCATCTATTAGAGACTCAGCTGCGATGATTTTCTAGAGTTGTTCTTGTTCACAGTTGCAGTGAATGATTATATCAATTTTTATTCTATTTTCCATGAGTCGTTGTGATGGACATTTTTCTAATAACTATCCCCTTGATAGTATCACAGAGTCATATTCTAATTTTAAAACCACTTTGAAATTGGGTAGTGCATGATCCAAATGCTTGAGAGTGGTTTCATCTTATAAGCATGCCTCTGGCATCAACACTGTGAGATGCCCCAGGGAGGCACAGTGAGAATACAGGAATAAGCAAGACTTGGCTCCAGACAACAGTATTCTGGTTTCTTCTTCTTCCTGGCTAAACCTGGATGACTTACTCTAACATATCTGACACATCATAGCCTTTTGAAAACAAATGAGATTGTCTTCATCAGTTATGAAAATTTATACCTCCACCATCAAGTAAGGGCCAATTATACCTGGCCTTCAGCATTAGATATTAATACCAGTGATCACAGAAGAACTTACGTGTTCTCCTAAGGTTTCATCTCCTCCTAGACAAACTATAAATTGTTGCTGTGTTGGTCTAATAAAACTCACACATGCCAATGTTCTGTGACATGGTAAGCCATATGCACACAAATACAAACCTCATTTTTATGGAATGTACAGGTTTTGTGAGCACAGGTTGCAAAGCATTTTGGAGGTGGGATGATACTGCACACACTTTGCAGAAGAAGAGATCAATCCCAGAGTGGGGAATGAATCTTGACTGAGTTCAGTCAGATTGTAAGCAGAAAATCCAGCAACCAAGCCAGGATCTACCTGGCTCTAGAGTTAATGATCATGGTTTTATTCTACATCTCTGGAGTGTCACTGCAAAGTTCTCTTTCTCCTGGCCTCTGAACTGAATTCTGGGGCTGTATGGAAGGCAGCCGTGTGAAAATTAAGCCGAGCAGGTAAAGGCATTTTCCAGGAAACTTGACAACTTGAGTTTGATCCCTGGGTGCAAGGAGAGAACGAACCTCCCACAAGTGTCATCTGACTCTAACACTTGTGCCATGTGCTCGGACCCCCACATATATGCACATGAAAATCAATAAATTCAGATAAGTAAATAGAAAGAAAAGAATGGTAAAAAAAAACTCAGCAAATGTATGGACAAATCAAAAAGAAACTGCACAACCAACACAAAAAGATGCGATCTCACTCTGACCAGAGTCCCTCAGCTAGTTGAAGATGCAAGTTCCATTTCACTCCTCAACCCACATATTCCATTTCACTTATTGCCAAAGGAAATCTTGTTATCATAGAAAGAATTTGGAGTTCAGAATTATGTGACCAAGGACTATAATTCAAGATCTTAGTCTGGTCAGCTGTATGAAAGCCAGCCTTTTCTTCAGTGTAGGTTTGACAGTATCCATCGTCTCCATCCTTAAAATAAGGGCTGTATGTATGACTACATCATAGGGCTGGAATGAGAACTCATGAGATAAAACAAGAAGATTCAACAAGGCACCTGATGCTGAGGACGTGACTCTAAGGTACCACTTCTCTCATCTTCTTCCTCCTGCCTCCAGCACAATGAGGTTTCCAGTTCGCTTACCTGAGAAGCTGAGTAAAGGGTACCTCTCCTAGGGTCTCTGATCAGTGTTGAGATGGTCTGAGTATCCACTCAGATGCAGATTTCTCAGCAATGACGCCAGGATCCAGCACTCAGTGGGCCAGAGCATTTCCTAAAGGCCTGGTGAACCTGTGGGAACTATCCTTGGTCCTGAACCCAGAGTTCTCGCCCCTCCTTATCCCTTCACCCACTGTGTATCTGAGACTCTTGTCTGGACAGAATCAAGTTGCTTCTGAACTCATAAGCAGGAGGCATGCAAAGAGGTTAGTTTAAGCCATGGCTGAGGATCTCTGAGACTGCCCCAAATCTCTGTGGAATTAAACAGCAGGTGGAAGAGATTTTTTTTATATAAATTAGAAAAGCTATTGGGCTTGAGGAAGAGGGCACAGGCATGCCCAGTCTGGCATCATCATGTTAATAAGCAAGCATTCACTGTCTTCTGTGTGGAGAAAGGTCCTGTGGGTGCCAGGAATATGAGAATAAGTCTAACATTGTCCCAGCCCCCAAGATCCCCAGTCAAGGTGGATATGAAAATGGAACCAGAAACTGAGGGTGGGATCGAGGAAAACTGGATGCATTAACTGTTCCCAGGAAGGCATGAACAAATGTCTATTCACCCCAGACAAGGCACCAGTGACAGACCAATGTGATGACCCCACTCAAGTCCAACCTGACGAACTAATGACTTCATTCAATTTACTTAAAGAACTGGTGAGGGTCTACTCACAGGAGTGTGGGTGACCCCCACAGAGCTGCATCCCCACCAAGTCTTCCACCCCATCATTGATAACAGCCTCATAGACTCTGCATCATAAAGTCTCAGCCTTCCACTTCCTGTATACTCCAACATCTCCCAAGTTCAGCTGGGGGAGAGCGAAAAGGAACTCTACTTATGGCTCTTGTGAACCCCACACTCCACTTCTACTAGGGAGGGATAGCAGTTACTCCACCATCACTGTGGACCCACCTACCACTACACCAATACCCTCGATTCATTTCCAAGGTGGTCTCCACTTCAATACAATCATCATACACCCTAAGAGAAAACTGGTGACAAAATATTAAATGTCCAGATGAGTTTCTAAGGCTGCCTTCATCTGGCACAAGTTAGGAAACTTTCCTTTGACAGATACATATTAGATCATAGGTACAAGTTTAAAGCAAATGCTCTCAGTGGCTGGAGAAGTAACTTGGAGGGTAAGAATGTTTGCTGTCCTCACTGAGAATCAAAGCACAGTTCCAAGCACCCACAGTACACAGCCGATGACTGCTAGTAACTCTGGATCCAGGAGATTTAAAGCTACCTACTGACCTTTGCAGGACCAGCATGTGAATGCACACGTGTACACACACACATACAAACACACACACACGTTGTAGGAAGCCACGTTTTTGTTCCTGGCTGCTCACCCCTGAAATAACCACATACAAACTATATTAATCATTGCTTGGCCCACTAGCTCTAGTTTCTTATTGGCTAACTCTTACATCTTAATTTAACCCATTTATATTAATTTGTGTATCACTGCGTGGCTGTAGCTTACTGGCAAGGTTCCAGCATGTCTGTTCCCACTGGTGGCTACATGGCATCTCCTTGACTCTGCCTTCTTCCTCCCAGCATTCAGTTTAGTTTTTTCTGCCTACCTCTATTCTACCCTATCACAGGCCAAGGTAGATTCTTTATTCATTAACCAATAAAAGCAACAAATATACAAAGGGACCTCCAACACCATTTCCCTTTTTCTGTTTAAATAAGAAGGAAGGTTTTAATTTTAACGCAGTAAAATTACATATAATAAAACAGGTATTAAGAAAAAATTACAGTTAACAACATTTATATCTATTTTATCTTTTAACATAACTAAGGCAAACTATCTATTTTTTAACTCCATCAAAGACTCCAGAAGGATATAATATTACCAGGAAGTGCATTGTAAGCAACTTTCAAAACTCTAAAATTGACAGAGACACTTTGATACCTGTACAGTCAACCAAAGTTCTTCTGTATCATTGGAGCATCCATCTTCAGCCTACAGGTCCATGGTATCCAGCAGACTTTTCCACGAAGCAGGAAATTTGAAGATCTGTTTTGCCTTGTAATGATAAAGTCCATCAGTTGCTTTTTTTCTATGTCCTGCAAAATGTCTGGCAGATTCTTTCATGTAGCAAGAACCCCAAAGGACCATCTCACCTTTAGGCAAGTTCAGCAGTCATTTCTCTGTGGGTCCTGCATGTCCAGTTCATACAACATAGCGTCAAGCAGTCCAGGCAAGAGCAATGTCTTGCCCAGATGTCTAATAAACTCCATGAAGAACCTTTTCGATGCCCATCATCCTCTTGAAGTAATTGGTGCTACCAGGAGCAGATGTGTCTCATAGTCATGAAAAGTTTTAAGTTCTTAAACATTTTAAATGCCATATTCTGTAGTCTTTGAAAGGTTTGAAGAATATCTATCCATCTGAAATACAACTCTGTACATCTAGAAAACCTAAGATAAATACAAGCTTGACTATTATAGATGACTCTCTATTAACCTAAATTTCTTAATTATATATTACATTTTTAAATGAGCTGTACAAACACAATACCTTAATAAAAAGCAGAAATATATATATCAAAATTGATCTTAAATTTGTTTAAAAAAACAAGATCCATACCAATGCAAAGTATACATTTCTATAACATATCCCCCTTTAAATGTAAACAAATATTTATAAACAATATTTGGAAACATACACACATTTCCTGCCTGTCTGTCTGTCTGCCTCTCTCTCTCTCTTTCTCTCTCTCTCTATCTCTCTCTCCCTCCCTCTCTCTTTCTCTCATTTTCTCCCCTCACTGGCTTCAGTGTATAAATGGTATTTCTCAGCCTTACATTTTAGGCCCCACAGTATGTGAACCCAAAAATACTTTTGTCTCTTTGGCTGTGGTTCTGAGCGTCTCTGGATACCCTGCCCAGAGTGGATGCCCCGATTCCCTAACACATTTCCATCCTTCACTATCATGCCTTGTTCTGATGAGTCTGCCTAGAGCATCATCTCATACCTGCCTCCTTGGAAATACAAGTCATCCCTGACCCCTGAATTACTCAGAGACACTATCAATAGTCTTTTTTTCTATCAGCTCCTACATCCTTTTTATTTATGTATGCTTTAATTAATTATTCATTTGGGGTGAGTCCTGGGGAGAATCTAAGGCATCAAACATTCTAGAAAAGTCCTCTGTTACTGAGTTATACAAAATTCTCATTTGGATGTCTTAAATGTAAAAAAAAAAGTACATTAAATTTGCCATCTTTATGGCTTTTATTACATTTATTAATTTTGGTTGGAGTGTGTATGCATGCCATGGCACACATGTAGAGGTCAGAAGACAACTTGCAGAAGTAAGTTCTCACCTCCTTCCCTCCAGACCTCCCTCCCTCTTCCCTACATCCCCCATAGCTATATTTTCATAGTAGGTTCAGCACTTAGTTCCAAGCCCAAGGATACGTAATAGTACAATCTTCTAATGTCTCATAGCACACCACAAGCTTCTTCATCAGTGGCTTGAGTTTGTACAGAATACATAACCAATTCCTAGACTGAGTGGTTTGAACGTCTCTTTCTGGAAGCTGAAAGGTGAAGATCAAGGAGCCAGCAGATTTACTATCTGCTGATGAGTTGGCTTCTGGTTGTCTGACTGATGTCCTAGAGGGCTCTTGGGAGATAAAAACATCCCTTGTGTCCTCTACAGACTTATAGCACTAACACCACTGTAAGGGCCCCAACCTTATAATTCCATTTAACCTTGATCACCTCCCAGCAGCTTACTTCCAAATAATATCACACTCAGAATTAGAAATTCAATATATAGAACTGAAGAAGAGGCACATTTTCAGTTTGTAAAGCAATGTTTATTAAGAGTGTTTTCTTTAGGACTGGAGAGATGGCTCAGCAGTTAAGAGCACTGGCTAGTCTTTTAAAGGACCTGGGTTTAATTCCCAGCACCCACATAACAGTTCACAATTCTCTGTAACTCCTGTTTCAGGGGATCCAACCCCTCATGCAGACATACATGCAGGCAAGCACCAATGTACATAAAATAAAATTAAGTAAAAATTTTTAAAAAGAGTATTTTCTTATCTCATTTGCTGTTGTCAGAGGGATGCATCAGAAAAATAATTCTAGGTAAAAATCTTACAGCATCTCCCAGAAAGTATGTGGTGAATCTCACATAGTTCACAATTGTCAATCAGAGAGCACCAGCTTCAGTAACAGTAACAAAAAATAAAGTGGAGGGTGATAGAGAAAAACACCTGACATTGATCTCTGACCTTCAAACATGCATGGGAAGAGGGACCTTCACACAGGTACAACACACACACACACACACACACACACCACATTTGTTTTATAATTGAAATAATTAAAAAGAAACTAAATTTCATAGAACATAATTATAATTCTAGCATTCAGGAAGCAGAAGCAGAAAGGGTGTGAGTGGAAGGCCAGCTTGGACTACCTTGCAAGTTCCAGGCTAACCTAGGTTATATATTAAAACCCTGCCTTCAAAAATTAAACAAATACATTAAAAACTTCAACCAATAAATTTGGTGTCTTACTTATTTTGAAAGAGGCTTTCACTGTATTGACCAGGATAAACTTCAAAGTCACAGATATCCTCCTGCCTCAGCTTTCTGTGTGCTGGAATTAAAGGCACATGGCATCACACTCCGCCAATAGCATTTATTTTTAGACAAGTGGAGAAATCACATAAAATCCTCAGCTAGTATGGTGGCTTGAATAAGAATGCCCCCCTAGCCAGGCATCAGTTGTGTATGACTTTAAACTCAGCACTGTAGAGAGAGGCAGGCCGTTCTCTATGAGTTTGAAGTTGGACTGTTCTATAGAGTGAGTTTCAGGATAGTTAAGGCTACACAGAGTAACCTTGTCTCAAGGAGGAGGAGGAAAAGATGATCCCCCATAGGCTCAGATATTTGAATGCTTAGTCACCAGGGAATGGCACTATTTTGAAAGGATTAGAAGGGTTAGGAGGTATGACCTTGTTAGAGGAAAATGTGTCACTGGAGATAGGTTTTGAGATTTCAAAATCTCATTCCAGGTCTAGGTTCTCTCTCTCTCTCTCTCTCTCTCTCTCTCTCTCTCTCTCTCTCTCTCTCTCCCTCTCCCTCTCCCTCTCCCTCTCCCTCTCCCTCTCTCCTCTCTCTCTCTCTCTCTCTCTCTCTCTCTCTCTCTCTCTCTCTCTCTCTCTCTCTCTCT